>NC_045430.1:255965680-256043180 GCF_902635505.1 Sarcophilus harrisii | reverse complement strand
CACAGCTAGGACTAGACTTCAAATCTCCTGTATCTTGGTTCAGTGCTTTTCCACTGAAAAAGGAAAGAGTTTGTAGGAAGCTAACAGCTTCCTAGAGATATTTAGGTGAAACGACCCACCAGCATCAAAGCTAATATTTAACAATTATTTGTTTCCATTTAATACTTAGGATTTAATTTGCAAAATGTATACAGATGCTATTAAACAAGGAATAAAACCACTTAAACGTCACAATTTTTGAATTGTTGTTCAGTCATTTTTCAGGTGTGTGCAGCTCTTCACAATCACATTTACTGGTCATTCTGAATACTGGAGGGGTTTGTTATTTCCTTCTTCAGCTTATTTTACAGATGAAGGAACTAAGGCAGGGAGATTTAAATGATTTGCACAACTAGTTAGTGTTGGAGGCCAGATTTGAACTCTAGATGATGAGTCTTTCTAATTCTTCATCTGGTACTCTCTCCACTACGCATCCAGCTACCTCCTAATCTTTATAATATAGAATCACATTTATTATTATTATTATTATTATTATTATTATTATTCAGCTCATGTTACTTAGTTGAAGAAAAAAGAAGAACATCACTGAATTTGGTTTAACAAATCTCATGTTAACAAGTCCATAAGGAATCACATTTGTAGGTTCCAGTAAGGTTCTTTTTTTCTTCCACTAAGAAATATTAACCAAATAAAAAAAAAATTAAATTATTCCATAAAATTATCACAACATGGTAGAAATCAGATATATCAGAGGTCACCACATTTAATCCTGTCACTAACCAGTTGAATGTCCTTAAATAAATGTCCTCGTTTTATTGTTTTTTTTTTCCAGGTTTATGCTAAGGCAGAGTTAGACTAATGATCTTTAAATTCACTTCAACTTCTAGAAAGATATAGAGTGTCCCTTAAGTCTTAGTGTAGTTTTCAGCCATTAAAACTTAAGTACTTTAACCCTGGGATACCCTGTACAAGAAAAGATAGTCAGAGGACATTAATCATATCCCTAATTTGCCCAATTAGGTAGCAATTGGAAAACAAGAAAACTATGAATGTTCACCCAGAGATAACTAAGGATCTTTCAGGAGCCTTTGGAAGTTAAAAATTAAAAATTATAAAAATAAATAAATAAATAAATATTTTAAAAAGCTTAAAAATTATTTCTCAAGCTGGCTAAAAAAGACAGGTAACGTGGCGCAATGAAGAGAGCCATTAAATTGGAAATCAGAAGGAGACATGGGCTCTAGGCTCATCTCTCCCGTGTGAGCCACGTGAGCACTTCACTTTGCCAGGCTTTTATTTTCTCACTGGCCAATGTTTGGACTAGTCCATCTTCAAAGATTGCTTCTAAATTCCTTTTACATTTCACTGGAGAATATCAACATGTGAGCTGTAGCCTTTCTCCAGAGGCAAAGGCTTTATGTCAGTATATTTGGTAGGGGAAAGCATCTCAGATGAATCACTGGAATTAGTGATACTGATCATGGATCTTATCAAAACTGGTGACTCATTTGTGAATCTTGTGTTTTCCCAAAAATGTTTAGTGGAGAAAATTTTGTTTGCCTTCTCCTCCAACTTAAAGTCAAACGTGCAGCTTTGGACCTTCTTTTCCTATGTCTAAAACAATAAGAAGGAAAACTATTTTTCCTCCTTTTCTAATTCATAAATAAGACATCCTGCTCCTTATAGGGTAAATGTGGAAAAGGGGATGCATCTTCTCAGGACATTAGCAGTCATCTCTTTTCTGTCTAAAGATCTCTTAAAAAGTTATGAGGCAGAATTTACAAAAGTAAGCACCCATTAAAGTCACTGCTTTTGTTTTTTGATCACAGAAGTAATAACTGAAGACAAATACGTGAATTTTCTAGTGGCCCATGACTCTAAATTTGGAGGAATACAACAATCCACACATATTTCAGAGTATGATTCATGCATTAAGAGTTTTGTAGCTATTGCTAGTAGCTGATGGCTAGTTAGTTTGGGTTGGGTTGGGTTGGGTTGGGTTGGGTTGACTCAGTACTCTATATTCACATTCATATATTGACATGTTTCCAATCCATTCACAATCCATCTCCATGACTATAAATACAATTCCCAGTGCAAGCCCTACTGAGGCTTTACTAACGCAACCTCCTAGACCATTAGTGGTTTCCAAAGTGGTAAACCTAATACAGTGGGGAGCTGTGGCGTGCTCCAGAGGGTATGTAATCATCCAATATGAGGATGGAAAGATAGGATACATTCTACCCTCCCTAGATGGCCAGTGGTAAGGTTTGCCTCCAATACATACCTACCATTCTCTCTTTATAGCCCAATATTCCCCAGTTGGGATTGCCGTGCAAATTCCTGATCTCTTCTTTTCAGACCCAGGTATCAGTATATAACCTAAAACTAATCAGGCTTTCAGAGCAACAGGTGCTATTGGGGGAAAAAAATTACTCCCCCTCTCCAAGTTTATCTACCTTCTTTTACCCATCTCACTTCCTGCCTGCAGCAGGTACCCTTGCAGGTTTGAACTCTAAAAAACTAATTATTTGTAAGAATTTCATTCCCTTTTCATTTTGGTAGAACAAGGTAAATCACACAGGATGAGCAAGCAGGGGTGAATTGTGTTATACTTCACAGATCTAATTAAATGATCATTCTCCAAACTTATCTCTCTCCCAGACTTTCCCTATTTTTTTTGAGGGTCCCATTATATTTCTAATCCACCAACTCGATGGGATCCTCAATTCTTCATTTTAACTCCTACCAAATATCCAAGCATTTGCCATATGTCATAATCTCTATCTCAACATCTCTTGCATCCCTTCCCTCTATTTACACAGCCAATCATTCTGGTCCAATCCTTCTTCACTCTATTTTACTTCAATAGCCCTCTTATTGATCTATTTCAATCCCCCCAATTTCCATCTACCTTCCCATTCAGCACAATAGTGATTTTTTTTCCTGAAATGCAGGTTTGACAATGTTATTCCTTTTACCAATAAACTCCAGTGACTCCCTATTACTATTTACTATTTAAAATTTACTATTTTTTACTATTTACTACTCAAAGTTTTTTATGATATGATCTGAACCTATCATTTCAGTCTTATTATCACATATCTCCCCTTCCAGTATTCTTCAGTCCAGTCAATTTGGGCTCCTTGCCATTAGCCACACATACAGGGGACACAATTAAAATATCTAAATGTGAATAGGAAGAAATTCAATGGTGTCATTGAATTCAATGATGACATTCATTAAGAAGAACCTGTTGAAGAAAATAGAAGCTGTCATTCAACTGTTGCTTACTATGTGTCAAGCAACATGCTAAGCACTTGGGATACAAAGAAGGTCAAAAATGAAAATGAAGACCTGGTCCTTACCTCAAGCTGCTTCTATTCTAATAGAGAAGGCAACAGATTGGATAAATACCAGGTAAATTTATATTTACTAAGTAAATAAAAATCATCTCAAAGGTGAAGATATAAGTAGGGGGGACAAAAAGGAAAGACTCTCTGTAGAAAAGGGAACTTAAGCCCAGTCTTGAAGGAGACTAAGGAAACTCAGAGGCAGAGGTAAAGAAGCAGAGCATCCCAGCCATAGTGAACATCCAGCACAAAGGCATAAAAATAGATGATAAAATGTGATCCTTCAGGAGTACAATTAGGTCACTGAGCTGGATCTTAGAGTTTGTGGAGGTGAAAAGTGAAAGAAGTCCAGGAACAGAGAAGGGGGCCAGGGAAAACTTTGAGTCAAGTGGAAATCAAAAATAATCCACCCTTATTTGTTTTGGGATTGCTTATGGTGAATGTCTATGAATAAATAACTATGACTCCTGCTGGAAAGATATTATGCTCACTGACTGCTGAGATTTATTCGATTTTGATATTGTCTATCTTTCAATTTTCCAAGCATATAAATAGAAGAAATTCACTTGCTTGACTAACTGCATTGATCAAATTAACTGAAGAATTAATTACAAGCAATTATTATTTACAGGTCCACCCTATCCCCCAGGACATAGCCAAGCTTTTTGTTTTTCAAAAATGATGAAGCGTATTCAATCATTGATCTGACTAAAAATATTCTTAATAACATTTTCTGTTAGAGGAAAAATACCTTGTGATTAGTAAATTGAACAAAATATTTTTAATATTACCTCAATTTTCTTTATCTCATTTTAAAAAATTTTTATTTTGTGTGGGTTTTTGTAGTTTACGGATAATATAGCTATTTGTGCATATGATCTATAAATGGGTATATAAGAGGGCAGTATTCAAATTTTTTTCCTCATAGGTACCAATTCAAAAAAGATTGGGGACCAGTGTATTAGACTATAAGTTTCTTGGGGGAAAAGTTTTTGCTTTGGTTTGTTTCAGAAATTTGAGTTTGCAATGCTCAGCACAGTACTTTGCAAATAGTAATTTTTCAAATTTATATTCTACTGTCTACACAGGAAAAGGAAAAGTGGATGGAGAATGTCCACCATTCAGACCATGAAACATCCTCCATGCTGTTACTATTACAAGACACTCCATCTCTCCATTGAGCATTTCTCAAGCTGTCTCCCTAAGCCTGGAATTCATACACAGACACACAGACACACACACAAACTCTATCTCTATCTCTCTGATACCCTGACTTCTTTTAAGTCTCAGCCAAGATCTCTTTCTTAGTCCTCTTTAATTAGTTCCTCCCCGGCATTCATTCATCACAAGACTTGTCACATAGTAGGTAGCTGAATGGTGCAGTGAATAGAGAGTTGGAATCAGGAAAATGCCTCATTTTTTGTGGATTCAAATTTGGGCTCAGACACTTATAAGCCATGTGATGCTGGGCAAGTCACTCTGCCTCAGTTTCCCCATCTGTAAAATGAGCTGGAAAAGGAAATGGCATTGCCCCAATATCATTGCTAAGAAACCCCAAATGAGCCCAGAAAATCATTTATGACTGAAATGACTTAGCAACAATAACAATTTGGCAAATGGTTGGTGCTTAATACACATTAATTGACTCAATGACTGAAATCACACTGGAGAAGGTGATGTCCCTATCGCCGTTGGGGAAATTGCAGGGGGTTTTTGTTTTATTTTGTTTTTTAATGACCCTGGACTTTCAGTATTTTTCTGGAGATGTTAGGTAGTATCTAATATGATAGGACTATTTCCCAAGTATCTTCTGAATGAAAGATATTATGCTAAAGACAGAGAATATATAGAGACGAATTGACCACAATAACTAATCCCTACTCTCAAGGAGTTTATATTCTCCTAAGGCACCAAAGTCAATAAGAATGGGGGTGTAGATATAGCATGGAAGCAGAGAAATATTTGCAAGATTCTTAGGGGAAAAGGAAAAGAATACTAATGGAGAGGATGAAAAAAGGAAAAGATGAAAAAAGGCTTCCTGTAGGAGGTAGCACCTGAGCCGAATCTGAAAGAAAGCTACAGATTCTAAGAATCAGAGATCTGGAGGAAAGCACCTCTCAGCTTATGCTACGCTCCCAGTCCTCCACACACACCCCACCTCCACAACTTGGGGCCCACACTAGTAGCTCCAGACAGTGCTATTATTTCTGTGCTTCTAGAAGAGCAGAGATTTGTTAGAGATCTCTATTTGTCCTTCTACACTGGGACAACAAATAAGCCAATTTATCAGAAAATATTAGCAATCAGATCAGCTAACACATATTATGATCCCACTACTATAGTAGGATGATGCTTCAAATAGCCGCCTTTAACGGTTTACCTGTGTCCCTGTTAAAGCTCACAAGAACATCCAGAGTATCTGTGTTTTTTGTGATAACAGTATTAATTAAATAAGGACCCAAAACCCTGGTCTTTGCTCAAGATCAAGTTTTTTTTTTTTTAATTTATTAAATAAGACAAGCATTTCTATAACATTAAAATTTTAAAAAGATGATTGCATATGGAACTGCAAATTTATTATATACAACTAAATATATAACAAAATTATCATATAAATTTCTTTTTTTTCTTCTCATACCCTAGAGATGGCTGTATCTATCTATCTATCTATCCATCTATCCATCTATCTATCTATCCCCTTTCTGTTCCTATGTATGTATGTATCTGCTTGCCCTAGATCGAGTTTTAACAGTTGGTATAAGGATTACACTAATTATATCAATGGGCTAAACACATGCATATCTTTGTTGAGTCATCAGAATGTTTTATCACTATTATGACCCATTATTTGATTGACATTGTATGTCTTTTAACAAAAACTTTTTTTTTTTAATAAATCTACTTACTTGCCTAAGCTATGCAGGCTACATTACATGGCCAAATAAATTGGTTAAGTTAAAATGAATTACAAATAATTATTTATAAATCAACTTCATCTCTGGGATTTTCATGAAGACTTTTCAAAAATAATGTGGTCATAGAGACATGTTCTCCCATTCCTAAATCCCTTTGCTATCTTCCTCAGACACATTCTCAGTAATGTCAGAGTTCCTGCCTCTGTGACATTGCTTTTAATTTCACATCTTCCTCTGGTTCTTTTTAATGGCAGCAATGCTAAACTGAACACTCTTCTAGATGATCAGAAATGACTTTTGCAATGATGGGGAAGCTGATGCTGATGGGACTCCTTAAGGAATCAGCCTTGCTTAGCTTTTACTTTTTTTTTAGAAGGAATAAATAGAAAGTTTCCTGAATAGCATCATTTGAGGGATGCCATGAGTTTTCCACTCACACTCACTCCCCCTATTGATCTTCTTCAGGAACCAGCATGAGACCTAGAACTGTCAGCATTAGAATCATTCTAAATGATAAAGTAGATAAAGTACTAGACCTAGAATCAAGAACACCTTAGTTCAGATTCTGTCTCACGTGTTTACCAGATGTCCGATGCTGTAAAAATCATTTTAACCTCAATTTTCTTGCTTGTAAAATAAGGATAATAGTATCTATTTCACAGGATTGTTGCAAGGATCAAATGAGGTCATTCATTAAATGTATAACTCTTTCTAAAATTTAAAGTATAATATAAATGCCTTTAGTTAAAACATTTCCTCCTGAATATCCCTCAACATATATTTATCTGAGAGGAACTGAGGCAATGAGGCAAGAGCATTGAACTTGGGAGTTCAAGATTCAGTGAATCAGGAATCAAGTCCCATCTCAGTGTTTTATTAGTTGTGTGATTTTGGTCAAGTCATCTCCTTTCTGTGATCCTAAGTTTCCTCTTCTGCCCAATGAGGGTTAGACTAGATATCATATAATGCCCTTTCCTGCTCTGATACCCTGTGATCCTATAAGTAATATTTTTTCTATTATTCCATCATTAATTAATCCCCTTCCCACTTAGAAGGGCCCTCAGAAATGGATGAGGATGAAAGCAAAAAATATATAGTGTTCCTTAATATGAATGTTAAGGAACACCCAAATGAAACTGTTGAGTTGGATGGTGTGGTATGACCAGGCTATCCACCTTACAAATCACCCCGTGTAGCAAAATAACTGGAGGACAGGGAGAAGAGTTTTACAAGTTGTATAGGCAAGAATGAGCTAAAATCTATACCTTTTGAGGAAATACTCACATTAATGAGATCACAATTCTATTGTCATGTTGGAATAATGTTTAATAGTTAGCAAGCATTTATGAAGTACTTTCTATTTGTCAAGTACTGTGCTGAATGCTGGGAGTAAAAAGAAAGGCAAAAACAGTTTTTCTCTCAAGGAGATCATTTCTAATAAAAGGTTCAACGTGGAAATAGGTATGTACATTAAACAATGCAAAGAAAAGATAATGGGAGAATCATAAAGAAGCCCACTATAATTTGATCTCAAAGAGGCAGAGTAGAGTACTGGAGTGAGTACTGGAACTGGATTCAGAAGAGCCCCAAGTTTGAATTTACCCTCCAGCATTTCCTATTTGCACAATTTTAGAAGTCACAAGATTTCTGCCTTCATTTCCTCATCTGTGAAACGAGATCATAGAACCAATTACACTTACCTTAAAGGATTCTTCTGAGAGTCAAATTAGAAAAAAATGTATGTAAAGGCGTCTGAATAATTTAAAAGGTTATATAAATGTCAATCATTTCAATGCTTACTTCTACTTGAAGTATAAGAGGAGAGGGATCTACAATATTCCTTGCTGCCTATTTGAAATAGAGAATAGTAATGGTCATGGCTTTAAAAATCATGTTTATGGCAAATAAATACAGTTTGTAGTATAAGATATGCCTCACACACATTCTTAACAATCCTCCTGTGTCTACATTTCCTTGAGTCCAAATCAGTACACATTTGGTGGTCCAAGCCCACTTTAAAACCAGTTAAATGGTGCCTCTAAAGACAGGCTTCATTTAAGTAAGAATTCCATTGACAAAAATCCTGAAAATCAAAACTGCTCTATCTGGCTAAGGAGCTCTTTCTCAAGATTTTGAAGAGAAGTAATCGAAGTGGGCTAATTTTCTGTTATCCAGTTCATTGCCAGGAAATGAACCGAAAGATGTGATTGTTGAAGATCGCTGGAGCAATCAGGAGTTGCCCACCAGAAGAGCCCCAAGTTTGAATTTACCCTCCAACATTTCCTATTTGAACAACTTTGGGAGTCATTTCATTTCTGCCTTATTTTCCTCATCTATGAAATAAGATCAAAGAACCAATTACACTAACCTTGCAGGATTTTTGTGAGAATCAAATGAGGAAAAAATGTATGTTAATTTTAAAAGGCTATGTAAATATCAATTATCTCAATGCTTACTTGTATTTGAAGTATAAAGGGGAGAGGGACCTAGACTCTTCCTAGCTACCTATTTGAAAGAGACAATAGTAATAGTCATGGTTTTAAAAATCATGTTTATGATAAATAAATATGGTTTGTAGTATAAGATATGCTTCTCTCTCTCTCTCTCTCTCTCTCTCTCTCTCTCTCTCTCTCTCTCTCTCTCTTTCTCTCTCTCTCTCTCTCTACCATCCTCCTGTGTCTACATTTCCTTGAGTCCAAATCAGTACACATTTGGTGGTCTAAGCCCACTTAAAGACCAGTTAAATGGTGCCTCTAAAAACAGGCTGCATTTAAGGAAGAATTCCATCGACAAAAATCCTGAAAATCAAAACTGCTCTATCTGGCTAAGGAGCTCTTTCTCAAGATTTCGAAGAGAAGTAATCGAAGTGGGCTAATTTTCTGTTATCGAGTTCATTGCCAGGAAATGAACCGAAAGCTGTGATTGCCGAAGATCTCTGGAGAGATCAGGAGTTGGCCAAGATGGTGGCAGATGCTATTTTTGTGTCGGCTTCTTAGACAGAAATGTGGAAGGCAACTTTCTTTTGGTTTCTGATCCCCAAGAACAAAACCCAGGTCTTATGATCTCATTCAAGTGCACTGCTGCCAAGTTAATAAAATTCCTTGAAGTTACATGGCTCGGGGAATTATTGGTTTTCAATTACGGGCAGCCACTGAGAGGGTTAAAGCCTGGTTTCAGAATGAAAAAGAGCTTTATTGTGTAAAGTGTCAGGAAGTGAGCAAAGTGGGTGCAAAGGCTGGAGAGAGCAGCAGATCGTTAGGGCCGATACGAAAGAAGTGCAGCATAAATTTGGAGATGACAGAGCAGGTGAGGCTTTGGAAACAGAGCCATGGCAATGTCACTTACAGCTGAGCATCCCACAGAGAGAGAAAAAGCAAAACCACAAGGTGAATATGAGCTAGATGCACACACTCTGATCTCTGAAGTCTAAATGAAGGGTGTTGTTTTTTCTCGCCCCCTCCCAACCCCGTCCCCCCATTCCCATCTTAGAAATAGGGGAAATGGAGAAAGGTTCTAGTTAACTTTCCTCACAAATGTAAGCTCTTTGAGGGCAGGAATTGTCACTATTTTGTTTTGTTTTAATCTTCCTAGCTTCAGCTCCTAGCACAGCACATAGTAGGTGCTCAATGAAAGTTGAATAAAACGGAACTTCCTCCAAATCAGCCTATAACATTCGATACCGTTGAACCACTTTAACAGCTTTACTGGTATTTTTGGTTCTTTCCTTTGAAAATACTTTGCAATTATTGTTTCTGCTTTACTCTTTATGAAACCCATGCAGGTGCTCCAAGCCAGAGGCCCTCTCTTCCCATGTGGCTCATTAAAATTATTCAGAGTGGGACAGTTCTGTTTGTTTTTTCTCACACTCAAAAGTTGGCTCCCCCAAACAGATTTCATTGAGTCATAATGGTGCAAAGGCCCTGCAAGGTCATTTAGTTCATTCCCCTGCCAATAGGCAGAATTGAGCCTAAATCTCTGCTTGAGAAGAGTATTTCTGTTTCTTATAAAGGACACTAGAGAAAAGTAGCATACGCTTTCCCTCAGAAATCTATTCCTGTACAAACCAGGATTTTTGTTCTCAAGAAATGCTTCAGTATTGGGATTTCCCATTTACAAGGAACAATCTGGGGATGTCTGCATATACAAATAGCAGGCTTTGTCAAAGGAGGGGGATGAAAGCAGCACCCTGCTTCTCCTTTCTACATCAGGCCAGATAAAGCAGCAGGCCCAAGCCTGGAGCACGAACCTCTGTAATTAGCCTCCTCTACTCATCTGACACTTACTTTTTGCCTCAGTCCATCTCTGGCCTTGCATCCAGGGCCATCTCCTGATCTAAATCTTGCCACTTGACTCAGATGGCTCTGGGTACAATTTATACAGCTTTCTCTCACTTAAATCTACTTTACTTGCATGACATTGCATCAACTCTCTGATGAGAATGAAGGACAAATGACAACAAGCTTTATGGCTTCTTTCATTGCTCTCCCTAACTCTGTACTTATAAATTATGGTTGATTAAGGAGAAAAAAATGTCTCTCAGATCCTTCCTCCCCTTCTTTCATCTCCATTCACTTCTACTATATCACTTCTACTATATTTTTGCCTCATCTTTTCCATGATGCCCCCTGAAATTGCCTTTCCATAATGAATAAACTCCCCTTTACTTGAAACTCCTTTTCCCACTCCTTCCATCTATTGTCCATTGCTGGGACCTACTGCCTCTCTGATGACTCTCTCTTCCTAACTTTCCTCTCCAACACAGGCTACACTTTCCTTCATACCTTGTTATACTGGCCCTAAAGAGAGTTGGATTACTCCCCATTGACAATTCCAGAGTGTCCCCTTGCATCCTTCCCTCAGCAACTTTTCTACTTTTTTAAAGGCCACTCAACCAAGGATTTCCCTCTTATCCAAAGTAGGATAATTAGAATACACTGTAGGACACTGTGAGTCATTCTCTCTCCTTTTTCAAGGATTTTAGAATTTGCCTCATCATTTTCCTCTCTTCCCCAATAAGTTGAAATTTAATAGGGATAACTACAAAGTCTTGACATTGGGCTCAAAAAATAAATTTCAAAAATTGAAAACAGAGACATGATAAAATAACAGTTCATTTGAAAAAAGATGTGTGGATTTCAGTCTACTAGATTAAGGTGCTGGTGATATACCCATTAGGGCCCAGGCTAAGGAAATGTAGGCAATTGATGCCAACAGGATATAGTTACTAATTACTATGACTCACAATTTTTTTAATCAATGGTGTTATGTCAAAAATAAATGTATTTTCTGGGTACAAAATCAAAAAAGGGATACAAGAGAGGACTTTTGAAGTGAGAGTTATAGATCACATTCAGAAGATTTGTTTAGTTCTGGGTATCATTTTTCAGGTAGTTCATTGATAACCTATAATATATCTAAAGAGGGCAACTAAGATGATGATGGGCCTCAATACCAATCTATCAATCAGTATTTATTAAGCACCTACTATATGGCAGACATTTGCTAAGTGTTAGTTATGCAAAAACAAAAAAAAATCAAAAAAGCTACATTCTAGTGGGAGGCAATTAAGAGGATGCACAGTAGCAGCTGTTGGGATCAGGAAAGATTTCGTGTAGAAAATACTTGAACTGAGCCTTGAAGGAAACCAGATATTCCAATAAGTGAAGGTAAAAAAAAAAAAAGTCCAAATCAGGTATGAGACATAGTCAACATCAAGGCTGAAAAGTGGCTAAAGAACCTGAAGTGATTAATTCTAACCAAAAGAAGATTTTAACAGATTACTATCCAGATCTTGTTTTTGCATATAATTCTACCTCTTTATTTGACAAGATGCCCCCTATTCTCCAATTAGTAAAGATAGGGCCCCTGGAAATATGGACTTTAAAAAAATATGTTTTTGTATACTTTGACAAAGTAATGGAATGGAATAGAATCAAGCCTCTGAACAAAGGACTCAATGTAATTCATAGTTCTCAGACAAGTTTACCTAGCCATTCACATTAGAAAAACAAAGTGGATGAAGAATAATAATTTTCCAAATTGTGCTGGGTTATTGAAGAGAGAGACCATTGAATCTGTCCATAAGTTTAGCTTACTTTGGCAACAACTGCAGAGGGAAAACAAATGCAAATAAAAATACCTGAGGCTGACTCTTATTTCAAAATTATGCAGCCTTTTAATACTTCTAAATACTTGCTACTACAACCCCCATCACCACCACTTTTAACACCTACCATTCTCCCAGTGATGCTACCTGACTGTGAATTGATGGAGCATGTTGTTCGCAAAAAAAAAAAAAAAAAAAAAAAAATGTAAATAGCAGGTGAGCCAAAAAGTAATGGAAAGACACCTGGAGTATATAAAAAGATTTGAATGTATTACTGATGATGATTTGTACATGAGAAATGGTATAAAAGACATAAGAATAATAAAGAGTTTGTTTGGATAAGAAAAAATCAGTTAGTCATTCAGCGAGATAAAGATAAAAACTCCATGGTAAAGATAAAACACGAATAGAACCAAAGGGATACAATTGTTTCAGAGAGTATAGAAATTGGATCAAGAACTGAAAGATTCCCACAGATGGCACCTAGTCCATGCTCTCACATTGTAAGGATAAGGAAACTGAGACCCAGACTTTCCACTTCTTGCATTCTTTCTTGCATTCAAATGTTCATGGAATCACAGATATAAAGTTCCTTTCTAGTCTAAAGTTCTCATTTCAAAGATGAGGGAACTGATAGCCAGGGAAGTTAAGTGATTTGTTCTAGGCCACATAATAAATTGAGATCTGAACTCAGGACAACCTCTAGAGCCATTGTTCTTTCAATGAATTCTGATTTCAGAGAATCATAGGGGATCCTTGGCACATTGAGGGAAGGTGGTGCTCAGGCTTTATTGAAGAGACATAAACAAGATATTGATGAGCATCCCATAGGATGAGAAGTGTGAAAGGGAAGCAATCTATAATGGGAGAGGGAGCACATACACTAATAAAATCATTTTTTTAAAAACCATTAATATATTAGATATAACCAAAAAGTCAAATTTCTAAAATGCTTTAAGCTTCACAAAACTCATTTCTTATAGTCATTCTGTGAAGTAACTAAGGCAAGTTTTATGATCTTCATTTTACAAATGAAGAAATTGAGAACAAAAAGTAAAAAGATAAATAGCTTAGCAAGGACTATAGTTTTCCAAGGACCATAATCTTAGGAAATATGAAAGGTGGATTTTGATTTACATTTCTTGATAAATGCCTGAATCAAAATATCTATCCAAATCAAGCATTTATTAATTTCCTACATATGTTGCGAATACTGTGCTAGGAATGAAAGAAAAAAGAAAGAGATAGAAGAAGGAAGAAAGAAAGGAAGTACAGTTGTACTAGTTCATCTTTAAGGCACCTTCAATTCTACAGAGTAGTGCCAACTCAAGGGATAGTGATTAGACCTGAAATTTCATTGACAGAAGCAACTGCCAGCTAAGGAGTCACTCTTTTCCAAAGCAGATTGGCACTTTCTCTTCAACACATAGCCTTAAGGAGGTACCTAAAATATTAAGAGTGTAGGTGACTTGCCTAGGGTCACACATATGGTGTGTGCCCAAGGCAGAACTTAAAACTGGATCTTATTGTCTGAAGTCATGCTACCTCTTATTTATCAATTCAAGGGAACTAAAAACACACTTAATTTTAGCTAACTCTTGAGTTAAATACATCTGCAAATTGTCCTGGGAACCTAACCAAACCTAACCACCATTTACAGCATAGTTCTTTGAGTAAATTTATAAGCAACATTTTTTTACAAATAAAATTTTGGAGCAATTCAAAAGGCATATACTAAGTGTTTTTGATTTGCCAGATACTGGGGATAAAAAGACAAAGATGAATCAGTTCCTGAGCTCAAGAAGCTTGTAATCTATTGAACCACATGCCATTTATTACTTGTGATGTGCTCCATATGTAAACATGTTCCCCTCTACTATTCTTTGGTTTAAACCAATTGCATCTGTCCAGAAACTAGAGATCTTCTCCAATGAAAATGTCTTTCTCCATCCCATTTCCTTGTTGTCTGGATGCTCCATGGCCCAGCAACTGTTTGTTACTGAAATAACTGGCTCTTCATCCTACCTTGAAAGCACTAAAAACAAAACAAAACAAAACAAAATTAACAGCCTGTTCAAACCCCTACCATAAGGACACCGGGAAATAGAGTATAAACTCTAAGCTGCCATTGGGGGGTGGAGAAAGGGGAAGACGGTTTAAAAGGGTCCTTTCTCAATTAAAAAAAAATCCTTTCTTAAAAAACAAAATGGAAATAACTTACATACCTGCCACCCGCCATAGTTTTTTGCTCTTGGCTATGAAACCTTCATTTGTAAGCTTTTTTCCTTGCATTCCCTGGTACATTTTTATGGGATGCTCAATGTAAACAGATGCCTCATATAAATTTCACTTTTATAGGGTAGCTAATATACTAATATCCTACAGGGATAATTTAGACTCCCAGGTGTCTGGGTTTTCAACTACACTACAGAAATTTAGCCAAGGACATCAGGACTCCCTCCCCTGGGAGCTATGCTAACAATGTCATGGTGATTACATCAGGAACCAAGAGCTGAAGGCCTTCCCCTCAGATTCCTTGCTGAGGCTGTAGATAGCCAAACCTTGCCTAAGACAAATCTGCATGGGCCTCGGCGAGTCAGACTTGGATGTCAGGGAGTCATCTCTAATTGCCTGTGATCCCCGTGGCTGGGACATATTAGCTACATGCAAAGCACCATGCTAAGATTTTGGTTACTAAATTCTCCCAATGTAAAACTGGGTAATTTTGGTGAAGTTCTCACTAAGAATACAAAAAAAGGACAACATGATTCAAGTCTCTGAGAAGTTTATAATTAAATGAATGGAATGGGATTGGAAAAGTAGGGAATACGGGTCATTTTCACCAAGTGTACATAAATATAAATATGAATTAACAATACAAAATATGTTTGTATATGTATATTATATATAGACTATCTGTATAGATACAAATTTATATTTATATATCACTAGCTATGCTATGGCATAGCATCTCTAAAGAGATGTTCATTGGAGCAGTGTAAATATTGCTTCCCTTACTATAAAGAGGCTCTTCAGTCATTTTTTTTTCTGAAAATACACTTTGTTGTGGGTCACAGTTCAAGCACTTGATCTATCCACTACAAAGAAAAACACAGTAAAACAGCCCCCTTCTCTGGACCCATGAAAACACATGTTACAAAGTCATCAGTGGGGCCTTCAAGCTCCACTTGGATTTCTGGGAAGAGAAACTGACTTGGCAGGAAGTAATGAGAAACAACAGGTTAGACTTGAAAAACGAGAATTTACAAGACTGATAGAAGAAAGCTCAATGCCAGCTAGAGGAAGGATCTGGGAATGGCTCAGGGAATTCCCAGTGTGTGGAAATACTTTCCCCCAGCATCAGATCATACAACTTGTCCCTCACTTAGCAGTGAAGAATTACTTGGGATACAGAGGCTCAGTGTTTCATCCAGAGCAAAACAACTTGCAAATTTCATGGGCAAAACTTGATCTCAGATCTTCCTCTCTCTACTATCTGCATCCTCAATCCAACCACAGTAATTATTTCTGTAGGTTCCTCATAGGCATTTAATAAATATTTACTGAATGATTGAAGAGAGCACAATACCCATTTTTCAGTATAAATTTGCTCAATTACCTTAGTGCCAGTGGAAAGAGTACTAGGTTGGAGCCAGCAGTTCTGTTATTATTCAGTTATGTCTGAGTCTTCTTGATCCAGTTTTGGGGTTTTTCTAGACAAAGATATTGGAGGAGTTGGCCATATTCTTCCCAGCTTATTTTACAGATGAGGAAACTGAGGCAGATAGAATTAAGTGATTTGCGTAGGGCCACACAGTTTAGCAACTGTCTGAGGCAGGATTTGAACTGAATCAGATGATTTCCTTATTCCAAGCTCAGAGCTCTATCCACTATGGCTTCCCTTAGGAGTCTGTGGAGTCAGAGGAAGAATGAAGAGAGAGAGACAGAGACAGAGACAGAAAGAGAGAAAGACAGACAGACAGACAGAAAGAGAGAGGAAAGAGAGAAGTGAGGAGAGAGAGAGAGAGAGAGAGAGAGAGAGAGAGAGAGAGAGAGAGAAGAGAGAGAAAGAGAGGGAAAAGAGAGAGAGAGAGGAAAAGAGAGAGAGAGAGAGAGAGAGAGAAAGAGAGAGAGAAACAGAGAGAGAGAGAGAGGAAAGAGAGAGAGAGGAAGAGAGAGAGAGAGAGAGAGAGAGAGAGAGAGAGAGAAAAGAGAGAGAGAGAGAGGAAAAGAGAGAGAGGAAAGAGAGAGAGAGAGAGAGAGAGAGAGAGAGAGAGAGAGAGAGAGAAAACAACTCTTGAGTTACAGTTGTTAATTTTCTCGACATTTCTACAAGGTGGCGGATGCTGCACTAATTGTAGCGACACTCACCATGCATGAGTAATTACTTCCAGGGTGCCTGATTTTGTGCCATGAGTATTTGTTCACCTATTCTGCATAGAGACAAAGAGATCATTCCAAGGCTTTAAAACCTTATAAAATCCAAATTTATGCCTAGAAGCCCATTGGTATACATATTCAAATCTTGCCACACAGGTGACAGTTGCAAAATAAAACCACATGCAGTATTTCTTTACCAGCCTTGGCCCCCGCAGCTTCACCGTTAATCCTTTGTGCAGTTGGTCCTTTGCATCGGTGATGAGCCTAGAAAGCTTCACTGGTACAAGCCCATATGACTAGGAAATGAGGCAAGAGTCATCAGGAATTGGGCACAGGGCACCAGCATCCGAAGGGCAGGACTCTTCCCTTTGGCAATCCTCCAGTCGTCTAAGAGGTCCTTTTTCAGTCCTAGGCCCTAACTTTCCCCACCACAGCACAATCATCCTTATTTCCATTGGTTCCTGGGAGCTACTTTGAGTAGCCTATCACCAATGCAGCGTAGAAGAAAACTGGGCTAGTCTTGCAGTCAGAAAGGCCTGAGTTCAAAACTTGCCAGACACTTAGTAGCTGTGTGATCTTGGACAAGTCATTGTTGTATCTCTGAGCTTCAGTCCTTCCATCTGCAAAATGGGAATTATAATAGCACCTATTTAACAGACCAGGATATCTCCCTTATCTCATTTGGGAGGATCAAATGTTTCCAAAGCATGTCGCAAACTTCAAAGTACTATATAAATGTGAATTATTATTATTATTATTATTCCCCTCTCCCAGTCTCCACCTTTTTTCTCTGCTGTGCCCCACCCCCAACCCGCCACCTCTCCTCTGAACTTCTTTCTCGAGGTCAGGGACTCAGGTGTGTGCCCAACTCTGGGGATATTCAGCCTGCTCTCCCTCAGGGCAACCACACCCAACCAGGGCAGACTATTTTCCTTCCCCTCCAACAAATTTTCCCTGTGTACCAGGTTTGCTAATTATGTCTCCATACAAGATGAAACCAGTTGAACACCTGAGTTTCAGCTAACTTGATCTCTAGTTATTAGAATTTATTTCCCCTTATTTCCCCTTTCTTTCTTTCTTTTTTTTTTTTTTTGTATCCCTAGTTCCTAGCCCTCAAGGACTGCTTTAAAAAAATGTTTATTTGGTTGATTCATTGTTTATAGTAGGTCACTGAATCATAGGATCATAAATCCTGAACTGGAAGGGACTATAAAGATTATTTGATCTAAAGCTTCCCTTTCAAAAATGAAGAGGCTGAGGCTCACAGAGGTTAAAGGATTTGTCTGAGATCACGCAGGAGGTAACTGGCCAAGGAGGGATTAGACTCTAGGCCCTCTTCACTCATTCCTTGATACTACTCTGAACAAAGTAGATAGTCAAAGACCCCAAACCATGATGGGAGTCAATCACAGATCCATTCACCCACATTCTTACATTATGTGGATGTGGGAAGTTGTGGTATAGAGATGATCCTGGGATCCCAAAGGCTTTTCCAGGGAAACACAAGCTTTGGAAGGTTCAGCCTAGTTGGAAAACTTGTAGGCCTGATATTGGAGTGGCCCGAGGACCAACTTAGCTAAATTGGGAGAAGCTGATCATCATAATGTGTGGTTCAGAAATGGTGAGGGGTCACCATTTAATTAAAAAAGCTGGAGAGATCTCTAGAAGCAAAGCAAAATTTATTATACATTCTCAGGAGAAGGGTATTCTACCCATCGAGCAGACAATTGAAGGGAAGAAGCACCTTCTGGGGCAGGGTCAACACTTTTAATCCCTAACGTACGTACCCCCTCCCACCACTGACCCTCATCCTTATTGGCTGAGGATCTTACATTCTAAACGAGGGAACTACCCAAGAAATTGAACTTGGCCAATAAGTACATAGTTGCCCATATTTGACTGAAATAGGGAGACTATGGGAGGATGTCAGGGGTTAGCAGGAAGGGGACTTAAGTATGCCTTGACTCAATGCTTAAAGTCCTTCAGGCCTACTCAGACTCTGAAATAGCTGAAGCCTTACTCGATTTCCAGAACTGTCTTGAAAGATCTCACCTCATCTCTTTCAATAAGGTTGACTACCAAGCAATGAATGTTTCAACCTACTAACCACTGAGGCACTGTCATCTAAATCAGGATAGAAACATCTATAGTGAGGAAGCATACATTTTTTTCAATTAATCAAAGACTTTATAGCCTAACCCTGTCAGCCAATGAGGTGTTTACCCTTCAAAGAGATATACATCAAGGCAAATTGCTTGAAAACTGAGAAAACTGCTTGAAAACATCAATAATGGCTGATGATGTGTTCTTTAGACATAGTGCGGCAGAACTGATAGCTTTAGGATCAAGAAGGCCAAGTTTTAAGTTCTGATTCACCCTAGGTGACTCTGAACAAGTCACTTCCATCTTAATGCCTCCTGGAAATTCCCTAAGATTAGATTAGACAGGAGACACCCATTTTACCTTGGTAAAGGAAATCCTTATCAGAAGCTCTCTATATTAATGAAATCACCTGTTGGAGGGGAAAAGTACTCTTCTGCGTCTTTAGTCTAGGAGATATTACCCTTGATGTCTGACCCTCATCATGTTACACCATTATCTTTCCACCACAGTAAACTCATTAAGATCCAACTTGGAGCAGCTCACCTCTGCTCTGGGTTAAAAAGCTTAATTACATGACCTAGCTCGACATTCTGACCAATCTCCATGAATTGATTATGAAGTAGTATGAGATGCATATGTGCCCTGGGTATTATATTTTTAAAATACATATATACTTACATACATATATATACATATATATATATATATGTGTATATATAGAGAGAGAAAGAGAGAGAGAGAGAGATAAACATATATGTATGTGTATATTTTATATACATACTTCTTTTGAGGAACATCTAAATAAATATGGTGTAAAACCACAACAGAAAATAAGATTGAAAGGCAGCCCTGATTAATCTGAATGCTCCTAGGAGGCATTGCCACCAGCTAGAATTTATGTGCTTTGCCTGAGCCAAGAACTAAGTTTTTCTCCCAGCCTTGAATGGTCAAATTAAAATGAACCCAAACAGGCAAACTAAAGCATTTGAATGGAACCTTGATAACAATAGTGACATATATTTTAAGATTTATATTAGTTGAGTATCACAACCACTTAGGGATATTATTTCTATTATTATTACTCCCTTTTTTACAGATAAGGAAACTAAGTCTCAAAGAAATAAAGTGACTTGCCCTTGATCACACAGCTGTTAAATTGTATCTGAGGTATGATTTGAATTTGTGTCAGTCAACAATTATTAAGAGCCTACTATGTGACAAATGTTGACTCAAGTCCCAAGTAATAGCCACTAAACTACAGAACATTGCCTTCTAAAAGTAATTCTCCTAAGTAAATAAGTACTTTATCATTTTAAGTGCTTCTCTCTGGAACTTCTTCAACTCTGCTCAGGTGTGGTAACTAGAACCACAGAGTAGCCTCAGGCGTAAAACCATCCAAAACCAGGTAGAGGGTATTCATTTTTTCAACTGAGCTATCTAGAATGAATGAAGTTATCTATTTATGGCTAATGGATCCTAGAATTTGGTTACCGAAGGGACTTCAGAAGCCATCCACCCTCCTACATTTGAAGATGAAGAAACTGAGGCTCAGAAAGTCCAGAATCACTCAGATCACAAGTGACAGAGGCAGTATTTGAACTCAATTCATATCTTGCAGTCTTCTCCCTATGACTTATTGCTTTAACATTAATGATACTGATGGCAACTTTTATCACGTTCTCTAGAAGTATTCTTCTAATCCTCCCTTTGACTATTATACCAAATCCTCAAAGAAAGGTTGGAATTTTCCCTCCAGAATCTAAGGCTATTTCTGAAGGATTGCATCTGTATTTACAATATTCCAGCTCACAAACCCTGGCCATGTACTTCTTCCATGATAATCAGTTGATATTCGTTAATTAACCAATATTAAGAAGCAGTTATTTACCATTGTTTTATACTTGATACAAACCATCCCTTCTAAAGTATGTGATATATTCTCCCACCAGAACAAAAAATTCTAATGGAAAGTGGACTCAGGATTAAGAGAACATCCATATAGTAAAGGGTTGGTTCTTTGATCTTTGTTGCTAGTTCCTTAGGCAGAGTGTAATCGTTCTGCCAAGTTTTTTGTAGACTCCACCTTTCCTTAGTTCATCCACTTTGGTTTGGACTTCCAAAGCAAACATTGCCAGGACCCACTCTTGAACTGGGGAACAATAAAGAAAAAAATCCAAATCCTCAGAAATTCCCATAGTCCTCCTTCAGCCAAGGAGCAGGGGAGGAGGAGAATATATTGAGATCAGGTCAGGGATCTCATCCTCTCCTCTAAGCTACTTCTCAGAATCTGTAATGACTCTCCTTTATGTGAGTAGATGTTTGAATTTCTGGGTTTCAATTTGATCTGCTATTTTATATAAAACCTACAGAAAATGGCCACATTTTCTTAACCAATTCAGATCCACTTCCCAAACAATGTCACTCCATTTCATCCAATGTCTTTTCAGGACATTTACATTTATTAACGACTTTTTGACTTAATTTAATGACTATGATTCGTTATTGGATTCATGATTTATTACGTCTTAATAAATGTATTATTGCATTATATCTTATAAATTACTTATTACATCTTTGCATTGGCTGTCTTTCATGTTTAGGATGCCTTTCCATCTCACCTTCATCTCCTGCTTCCCTGGTTTCTTTCAAGATTCACCTCAGATCTCACCATCTACCATTGGACTTTCCTTGGTTCAGGTTCTTCCAATGTCTTCCTTTGATATTATTTTCAATTTGAACTGCATTATCAGTTGTATAAACATAGCTATTTGAATGTTATCTACTCCATTAGAATGTGACCTCCTTGAGGGCAGGGAGCCTATTTTTACTTTTCTTTATGTCCTTGGCGTCTATAGGGAAATAGTTAATACATAAGAAATGTTTGTTGACTGACTGACTGACTGAATCAATCAAATATTAATGTTCTATTAACTGTAAAAAACTAGAAATCACAGGAGAATCATAACCTTAATTGGGTAAACAGAGAATAGAAGAACAGTATACATGAAAAAATCAACTAAGTCCAAGCATCTAATAGAAGTTTAGTTTAAAATTCCAGAATAATCTGTTTGACTGAATTTTTGTTGACTTCTATGACTAATATGCTTTTCTTTCTTTCTTTCTTTCTTTCTTTCTTTCTTTCTTTCTTTCTTTCTTTCTTTCTTTCTTTCTTTCTTAAATAACTTTTTATTGACAGAACCCATGCCAGGGTAATTTTTTACAACATTATCCCTTGCACTCACTTCTGTTCCGATTTTTTCCCCTCCCTCCCTCCACCCTCTCCCCAAGATGACAAGCAGTCCTATACATGTTAAATAGATTACAGTAGATCTTGGATACAATATATGTGTGCAGAACCGAACAGTTTTCTTGTTGCTCAGGGAGAATTGGATTTAGAAGGTATAAATAACCTGGGAAGAAGAACAAAAATGCAAGCAGTTTACATTCATTTCCTAGTGTTCTTTCTTTGGGTGTAGCTGCTTCTGTCCATCCTTAATCAATTGAAACCAAGTTAGATCTTGTCTTTGTTGAAAAAATCCACTTCCATCAGAATACATCCTCATATAGTATCGTTGTTGAGGTATATAATGATTTCCTGGTTCTGCTCATTTCGCTCAGCATCAGTTCATGTAAGTCTCTCCAGACCTCTCTGTATTCGTCCTGTTGGTCATTTCTTACAGAACAATAATATTCCATAACATTCATATACCACAATTCACTCAACCATTCTCCAATTGATGGGCATCCATTCATTTTCCAGCTTCTAGTCACTACAAAAAGGGCTGCCACAAACATTTTGGCACATACAGGTCCCTTTCCCTTTTTTAGTATCTCGTTGGGGTATAAGCCTAGCAGAGACACTGCTGGATCAAAGGGTATGCACAGTTTGATAACTTTTTGGGCATAGTTCCAAATTGCTCTCCAGAATGGCTGGATGTATTCACAATTCCACCAACAATGTATCAGTGTCCCTGTTTTCCCACATCCCCTCCAACATTCTGCATTATCTTTCCCTGTCATTCTGGCCAATCTGACAGGCATATAGTGGTATCTCAGAGTTGTCTTAAATTGCATTTCTCTGATCAATAGTGCTAATATGCTTTTTTTTATTAAAAATCTAGATCACAGACTTGGGAGTCAGAGTTGACCTTCTTATTTCATATGAATGGGACTGATTGGATGAAGTTTTCTCATTTTGAGACTAAGTCACATCATCCTTATTTTCAGACCTTGAACTCTGGGATGCAGGAAATCACATGAAATTAGTGAAGTTACAGGAACTGATGTGACCTGTGGGAAGCAGACAACATTGGTGACCATTGGTCAAAGATGATCATGTTTTTTTAGTCTATCCAATGAAAAAGCTTGGATCTTTTGCTTTTTAAACCTCCATAAGCCAGAAGCTGGTTGGGTTCCACGAAAACATGGCGGGAGTTGGGATGGTTCCCAGATGTGTCTGGGCCTCTCCCTGCAGAGACTAAATAAATGCTTTCTCTTTGTACCTGAAGATGTCTCTGATTGGTTAATTTGGGAAAGGGGGTCTAGCACCTGTCCCATACACATAGATGATGAAACAAAGGTCCACAGAGGTTAATTTGTTCCCAATTCATAGCTGTTAAGTATGTAAGGTGGGACCCAACGCCTATTACTCGAAATTTTACATACTTTCTGCCACATCATGCAAACATTAAGAATTTGACCAAAGAATGAATGATATTTCCAATATCAAAAGTAGAAAAATCACAAAAGGCAGAGAAAAAGCCAGTACAGAATCCTGCTTTCCTGAGATCCTAGAATTTAGTCATTGAAGGTCACAAAGGTCATTGAAGACAACCTTTCATTTTACAAAGAAGGAAATTGAGATACACAGAAATGGAATGACTTGGCCAAAGCTTAAGTGTATTTAGTAGCAGAATCGAGATTCAAAGGCAATCAGTCAATAACTTACAATGTTCTGAAGGCTGGATTGAGGGCCAGTAATTGCAAGTTGAATGTTGGGTTCTCTGTATAATAGTTTTTGGTTGAACTCTGACCTAGAGGAGAGAGCATTGCATTCATTCCAAACAAAAACAAGACACCTTGCCCAGAAGATCTTGGATCACACCCACAAGCGAAAGGCCTGAAGTAACCTCAGCTGAGATCCTAGTTGAACTTGTCTCAGAACTCCTAACACTGTGTTGGAACTGAACATTACCGAGAGCCATTTCAAAGATGTCACCATCTCCTACCTGTTGGGGAAGGTGACTTCCCGGTCTCTTAAAACAAGAGTGGGAGTTCTTTTTCAAGCATTCCTTAGTCTTTGTTAGTTAAATATAGTGAAATGATCCTATCTTCTGGGGCTGTTTAAACCTGCCAGAAGCCCTCAGCCCCTTCTCCAAAACTGCAAAACAGGTTTTCTTCCCAGTGACTCAGTGACTTGTGCTTATTTAAATACAAATAAATACCTATTCAATCCAGTATGTGCAGGCTCACCCTTAGGAAAACCCTATGACTTTAACATGCCATACTATGTAATCAACCTGAAAAATAACATGGGATGTCCATTCTCTAGGTGTCATGGAGAATAGCCCATCTTGCCTAACTATCAGAAGGTGAGGAATCACAAGATCGTTGGAATAACCAGTATTCTGTCCAGCTTTTCACAGGCATACCATAATGAGATCAGCACAATGGCTCTGTACACCTTCAATTTATTAGTCAGTCTAATGCCTCCTTTCTCCCACACTTTCCTTCAGAGCCTCCCAAACGCTGAGTTGGCTCTGGCAACGTGTGTGTCAATCTCATTATCAATATGAACATCTTTGAAAAGTATACTGCCAAGATAAATGAACTTATCGGTAGCATTTACTGATGGCTCCATGTGTGGATAGTGTGGTGCCAGCTGATGGAGGACCTGTGCTTTCTTGGTATTAATTGTGAGGTCAAAACTAGCACAAGTAGCGGAGAATTAATCCATACTTTGTTGTATCTCTGCTTTGGAGTGCAAATGGACATATTTAGGAGAGATCCTGTCCCTAAAGGAGGAATCCAAAGTGACTCTTATCTCCTTGTCTACAGAGAACGAGAACCAGAAAAACAAATTAGCAAAATGCCTTACAAGTATCGTGTTGTTAGCACATGTTGGGAACTATTTCCTGGAATCATGTGACTGGGGCTGATGCTAGAGAATACCGCAGGATCACAGATGTAGAGCAGGAAATGATTGCAAAAGACCAGGTAGTTCAATACTCTCATTTTACATATGAAGAAGCCAAACCTCAAAAAAGGTGATCGGTCTTTCCAGGGACACATTAGCTATAATTGTCAGAGATGGGAGTTGAGCTCAGGTCTTCTAACTCAAGTTAGTGTTCCTTCTCCTGTGTTAGCCTTAATCATGTCTGAGAGCAGTTATCTACTTGAAGGACATAAGGTTCCAAGCTGGAACATTTGCTTATCTCTATTAGAAATACTGACAGCTCTGTGGCACAGTGGGTAGAGCATCAGATCTGGAGTCAGGAAGATTCATCTTCCTGAATTCAAATCTGGCCCCAGATATTCATTAGCTGTGTGACCCTGGATCAGTCAGATAACCTTTTTTGCCTCAGCTTCCTTGTCTATAAAATGAGGAAGAAGGAAATGATTAACTTATCTTTGTCAAGAAAATTCCAAATGGAGTCTGAAATAGACAACAGTACTGTTATAATTGCTGATTGTGTTAATGTGTACAGGGTGCTTTTGAAACAAACCATGCGGCTACTTTTGGGTTCAGTCTTTGTTAAAAAAAAAAAAAGAAAGAAAGAAAGAAAGAAAGAGAGAGAGAAAAATAGAGAGACAGAGAAAGAAAGAAACAGAAAAAGAAAGATACAGAGAAAAAGAGAGACAGAGACAGAAAGAAAGAAAGAGAGAAAAATAGAGAGACAAAGAAAGATACAGAGAGAGAGACAGAAAGAGACAAGAAAGAAAGAAAGAAAGAAAGAAAGAAAGAAAGAAAGAAAGAAAGAAAGATGAAAGAAAGAGATGAAAGAAAGAAAGGAAGGAAGGAAAGAAGGAAGGAAGGAAGGAAGGAAGGAAGGAAGAGAGAAAGAAAGAAAGAAAGAAAGAAAGAGAAAGAAAGAAAGAAAGAAAGAAAGAAAGAAAGAAAGAAAGAAAGAAAGAAAGAAAGAAAGAAAGAAAAAAAGAAAGAAAGAAAGAAAGGAGAGGAGACTGGAAGAAATAGTAAAGTAGGAGGAAGTGATACAATCTGTCTCTTACAATTCCTAAAAATTTAAGAACACCAGACAGAGTAGTGAATGGAAAACTTAAGAAGAAAAAGAGTGGATCACCTTTCTAGCTGAGGTTGGTATGTGGCATACAACTGAAAATAGAAATATAGATAAATAGATAGATAATTAAATAAAAATAAATTGCAGGAATAGCCAGAAGCCTTAAGAGTACTGGGAAGAGGATCCAACCAAGAAAATCTAAACAGAGACTTCCTGCGAGGAAACTAGAGTGGGATCGGTAATTGTGTATCAAGACTAGGAATAAGATTTCAGATCCAGTGGATGGTTCATGAAGATGTAGCCCATGAAGGAAGCAAAAGCAAGAACTAGCCAGCATCTATCCTACATCAACCCCAACAACGGGTTAGGGATGCAGCAAGGATTGAGGTTAAGTCCTAATAACTGTTTACCAGTGGTAAGAGTGGTCACAGAGCCAGCATATCTGAGGTTGTGAATTTAGCAAGAAACAGGAAAAGAAGCAAGAATTGCAATTAAAAACTTAAAAGAAAAGTTAAATGAGTTACCAAGAGAAAGAGATAATTAAACTATAATAGTTTGGGGTCTCAAAATTTTAGACTAAGACAAATCTAAAAGATTCAAACTGTAGAGAAATGAACTATGATAGATTTCTGTTGATTCATGAATAGAAATAGAAAGAAATATATTATTTCTCAGCTTTACATAAATTTACTATCTCAGAGCATTAAAAACCTTACAAATGCAGAAAAATAAATATGAAACAGAACTTTTACTGACCACACTGTAATAAAATTTATATTCATAAAAGGACCATTAAAGAAAAAATTAAGAGTTTATTGGAGACTAATTTAAGCATAATTGGTGAGTTAAAGAACAAATGATAGAAACAATAAGTTATTTCATCAAAGAAAATGACAACAAAAAGAAAACAAAACAAAAGAGAAAAAACAATAAATTGTTAAAAAAAATTAGAAAAGCAAGAAATGTTAACATTTCAACTCAGCATTGAAACACAAATTCTAAAAATTAAAAAGAATAAGAAAAGCAAAAGCAAAAATGAAGAAACAAGGCATGACAATAAATTTCTGATTAGGCAATTTCATTTTAAAATGAAATCAAATTAAATTACTAATGTTAAAAAAAAAGAAATCACAACAAATAAAGAAATAAAGAGCAACATTAGAAACTGTTTTTCCCATCTACTAATAACATTAACAACTTAAAAGAAATGAATATTTACAAAAATTAAATTTCCCAATTAAAGAAAAAAATAAATATTTTAATCTCAGAAAAATAAATTGAATACATTAATTTTATTCAAATGAACTGCCAATTTCTTTTTTTTTTTTTTTTGGAGGGTAAGGAAGTGTGGGAGAGAAAGTTTGCAAATGCATTTTACCTAACATTCAAAGAACAGGAAACTCCAATAATATCTTCAATTTACCAAAATAGGAAAAGATAGAATCTTTTCTATCAAAAGTCCTATCAAAACGTTTTGGTCATGTATACTTATTGTGTATCTAAGGATACACAATAATGTGTAATAATAATATTGTGTATCTAAGGATACATGAAAGAATAGGAGCTCAGCTCCTATTCTTTAATAGAAGTCATGCTCCAGGATGATTGGAGACATCTTAATGTAAAGTATTTTGAAAGCCTAAAGATGCTCTATAAAATTTAATTATGATAATAATAATGATCATGGTGATGCTGATGCTGATGCTGATACCAAGTGTGTTTATCTACCTAGGTGCAGCTATTCCTTTTTCTTTTTAAACAACTGCCGCAAAAATCCATAATGTTGACCAAGGAAAACAAGGCAAATTATTTTTTCCCTTTAATTTATTTTACCTAGTCTGTTAATATTTCTGGGTCAATTTTTTTAATCACTTGTTTAAGGCTTTTGTCATAGGAAGAAAGGAAGGAAGAAAAGAAACAAGAAAAAGAAAGGGAAGAAATGAGAGAAAGAAAGGAGGAAGGAAGGAAGAAGGGAAGGAAGGGAGAAAGAAAGGGAGGGAGGGAGGAAAGGAGGGAAGAAAGAAAAGAGGAAGGGAAGGAGAGAAGGGAGGGAGGAAGTAGTGGAGAGACAAAGGAAGGAAGGAAAAAGGGATGAAGGAAAGAGGGAAGGAAAGAAAGGAGAGGTAGGGAAGGAGAGAGGAAGAGAAGAGCTGGAAATGACATTAGAGAAATAACGTAGTTACTTATTCCCATTAGACAATGAAGAAGGGTTTTCTTTCTTATGTCCATAACTTAATAGTCATCCTCAAAGATCATTCAGCCTAGCCTTCTCAGATCTGAGGTCCTATTTCCTATATGTAATAAATAGAAGAATAGGATTAAAACTCATGCTCTTAGATTCCAGAGCTAACATTCTTACCATTCTCTGTCACTGATGAGGAAAGATGCCAAATTCAGAAGAAAAAATAACTGGAATGAATTCTTTCCTCGGGCTTTAATTCTTGGCAGAAGAACCCAAGGGAAATGGGCCCTGGGCAAATTGCTTAACCTGCTTAACCTCAGGCAATTTTTAATACCATAAGTTGCTGTAAATTGGTAGACAGTTTCCTCCTTGGGAATTCCCTGTATCAGTGAAATTCTATGTCCCCCAAAAAACCATCACCACAGATCTGAAAAAACATCTGACAACTTAAAGATTGATTTTTAAGTTAAGGAGGTTACTTTATAAATTCTATTAGGAAATCACAGTGTGGGTCCTACTCCCCCATTTCCCAGCACTACCCCACGACAGAATTCAACAGAAAGATGGGAATTTGTTGGTTGTTATTTTTGTTTTTGTTGTTGTTGTTTGTTTGTTTTTTATTTATTTGGCTATCAGTGAAATAATCTAGTTTTTCCAGATTGGAACAAATAAACATAACCTGGGAAGACAGAGTGTAAACTGGAAATGAAAGCTACAGAATTTAACCCAAATTTCAGTCATGGGCTACAGCCTAATGGTTACAAGGGACCTTAGTGGTTGGGCACATAGTTCATCTGTCTCAGTTTATATATAAAGAAACTGAGACCCAACATCACACAGATAGTAAATGGAAGAGTTAGAATTTGAACTCAATCCTTCCATTCCAAGACCTAACTCTCTTACCACTATATCACATTACATGAAACCTTTTTCTGGGTCTCTACTAATTTGGGCCTTTTTTTAAAATCCAAGATCTCATTGATATAGGGAATTCCCAGGGAGGAAACTGTCTACAAATTTACTGAAACTGATAGTATTAATTACAGCAGCATCCAGAAATAAAAGTATCATTCATTTCTAGCATTTATTCTATGGGCCAATTAAGTAACATTGTGGGGAAAGATCACCTATCTTTCCCCTGAGGCTCTATACCCCTGAGAAATGAGCTGGGCACTTTTGTCTGTCTGAGTGATCCTTTGCAGTACTAAGCAAAACTGATTGAGATCTCTGATCCAGAGCTTGAACCACAGTAACCTTGGAGCCATTTTTCTCAGCCAGATATTGCTGCCAGCCTAACAGGGAACCTCTGAGAGTTAGGACACAATAACAGGAGTTCTTTGAATCTGGAACTTTATAGGTCTAAAGATATAGGAACTGAGATAAATTGTAAACCTAATCCTGTCCTTCCAAAGACCTGGCAATCCCGTAGGATCCCCCTCCAAATCAAAGTGTTGGGAAATATTCATATATGGCGGCTTGGTCTGCAATATCCCATTTGTCTAACATGGGGGCACCCTAAATCTTAGGTTTTCCTACTTTGTGGATGGGTGATCAGCAGGTGTCTGGAATGCACTGAGTCTTTAGCTGGACTAGGATGAGCTCTCTCTTACCTGTGCATTTCCATGCAGTTCAAAGAGTAAAGATCACAATTCATGCCTAACATTGGAATCATGAACTGAAGCAGAAAGGAATAAACCTCACTTTTAAGAAATAGGCCTTGGGGTGTTTGCTGTTGTTTAGTTTTGTTTGTCCTTCTCAGCTTCCAGTGCTTGCAGGTGATTCCCACTGGATTGGACTTCCAGCCATGGTGATCTCAGAGCCAAGATTCTGGGAGGCTTGTTTGCGGTCAACCAGGCCAAGAAGGAAGGCCAGAGAAACCAGGGTGCCAGGCAGTCCAGCATGAAGGGGGCTTTAAACTTGAAATTTGGGACTGTGCTATAGGAATTGAGCTGAGCTGTTTGCATATTTGTTATACCTTTTGAAGTAAATGTTTCTTTACAAAAGCTAATCCAACTGTTAGTGTTTAAATGGAACTGGGGTATGAGAACCCTCCTGCACTAGGGTACATCATCAGTAGGGCCTGGAGCCAATGGCACAGAGCTGAGACACCTCCAAATCTTCCTTAATAGTACAGGAGAATTCTGGGGGAAGGGTGAAATGTAACACACCTGGTCTTTAGGTAGTAGGAGCCAGAATGATCAGGGTTACATATGAATATTTCCTATTGCTATATCTTTGAACTAAGTACTACTTTGTAAAATGTCAAAAAGAAAAAATTGTTACAAAGCATTTTTTAAAAATCCCTCCTCTCTCCCATCATGAAGATTTTCAGAGTTACTCAAAGAAAAAGTAAATCTGATATCTTTTTTTTTTGGGGGGGGGGGAGGGACTTCATTTTCCTTGTCAGTGTTCATCCCACTTCCTGCTACTTCAGATATCAGAGTGGTTGGGATATCAAGGTAAAGGGAAGAAAGGAAAAAAGAAAAAGACAGAAAGAAAGGAAGAAAAGAAGAAAGAAAGAAGGAAGAAAAGGAGGGAGGGAGGGAAAGCGGCAAGGAAGAGGGGAGGGAGGGAAAGAGGGGAAAGAGGGATAAATTGAGATAAAGGGGAAAGGAGAGAAAGAGCCAGAGAAGGAGGGAGGGAGAGAGGGAAGGAGAAAGGCAGGGAAAGAGGTAAGGAAGAAGGAAAAGAGAGAGGGAGGGAAGGAGGGAGGGAGGGAAAGAGGCAAGGAAGAGGGGAAGGAGGGAAAGAGGGAAAGAGGGGAAAGAGGGATAAATTGAGGGAAAGAGGAAAGGAGAAAAGGAGGGAGAGAAGGAGGGAGGGAAAGAGGGAGGGAAGGAGAGAAGAAAGGAGGAAGGAAGGGAAGGAGGGAGGGAGGGAGGAAGAGAAAGAGAAAAACCAAAGTTAGAACATTGTTTTATTTTCTTTTTCCAAAGAAATGCAAACGAAAAAGAAATAGAATGCATTTGGAAAATACATCAAGTACAGGAAAATAGAAACTGAATGACTAATTTCACTGTTAAACCTTCTCAATTCACTAGTTTCTATAAGAGCATTGAACAAGAAGAAGGGAATAAAAGCCTCTTCCCTTTAGGTATCACAGTTCAATGTGCTCGGTTCCAGTTTTCACACTGTGGCCAAAGAATGCCCTGGAGCCCTGTGAAGGAAAGCCCAGAAAAATAGCAATTCTGCCCACAAAAAGATCAACTTCTGAAGCATTTCAAAAAAGGTCAGCTTCCTCCCCAAAGTCACAGTAAGACAGCAACACCAAGAAAGTCATCCTGACCTTTTTCCTCTTCCTACCAGGCAAGGTCATCCTGGTCACCTTCCTGCATGTGGAAGGGAGGATGGAGGCTCAGTGACATCTCCTCCACGCCACTACTCATATAAATTACTCTGCCAGATTTTTCTTTCTTTTTAAGGTTTTCCTCTTCTACCTATCCTGCCTTTCCTCCAACAGAAATGTTTTTCATTTAAAAAATTATCCCATTTTTTTGAGTCAACTTTTTTTATTTGTTTTTTATGAGTCAATGCTTTTATCAATAAAAGGTCTTTGGTTTTCCTGCAATAAACACATATAAAGATATTAAGAACTCTATAGTCAACAAAGAACCGTCTCTAAGAAGATTTATATCCTCTTTCATCCTCTCTCTTCCCACCCAGGTAAGAAAGATTAAATGTTATAAAGAGAATGAGAAGGATTCCCAAAGAATTGTGGGGTTTGGGGATTTTATTTTTTTAATCCTCAGCACCTAACATAATACAAACCATAGAGTAGTCACTTAATAAGTGTTTAATGATTGACTGATTGAAGAGCATGGTACACTTTTTTTTTTTAATTCCAGTTATGTGAGGTAGTTGACTTCCACATTAGATAGAGCATCCAACATAGGGAGGAAGACCCGAGTTCCACTCCTGACTCAAAGGAAATATTAGATCTCCCCATTCGGAGCATTTTCACTGGCTGTCCCTCAAGTATGAAACTTCCTTCTCACTTCTGTGTCCTGACTTCTTCCAAGTCTCAACTAAAATCTAAACTTCTGCAAGAAGTCTTTCCCAGTCTTCTATAATCTTAACACCTTCTCTCTGAGATTAGCCCCACTTTTTCCTGGATATCTGTTTTTTGTACATATTTGTTTACATGTTGTTTCTACCAAATATGAGCATCTTAAGAACAGAAACATTTTTTGAAACTTTTCTTTGCATCCCTAGCAAAGTGTGTAATATAATAAGAACTCAATAAAAGCTAGCTGATTGTAATCCAGAGGCAGCCACTTAACCATTACAGTTCAGTTTTTTTTCATTCATAAAATGGGTATAATATTAGTCTACCTCACCTGGTTGTTGTAAGTCCATTTATGTGTCACTTTAGAGTTTTCAAAGTCCTTTACAAAACTTAAGATACTAATAAATAAAATAAAATACTAAATATAACATAAATGTTACTATGATTATCCAAGGAGATAGTCAATTCTGTGGTGTTCTCTTCTTTTGTATAATATATAATGGTTCTCTCTGGGAGCAGGTTTCTTGGGGAGGTTTTCTGGAGGCAACCTTAGTTTCAGTGAAAAGTAATAATCACTTCAAACGCAGCCAGCTGATAAAATCCAAAAGTTTATTTTCTCCTTCCAAGTCTTATCTCTTTCCTTGAGCCCGGTTAGCTTTCTTAGAGGCCTATCTCTCTGCTTGGTTCCAAGAGCTCTTGCAGCTTGTCCTTTGCCTCTGCTTTCTTCAGCCTCCAGCTAGCACAAAGGTGGAAGATGGAATGAATCTGACTCTGCTTCCAAGAGTAGGCTTGTGGGCTTTTGTATCTCTCAGAATGTTCTTTGGCCCTGAGAGTTTCTTGCTTATATGCTGTTCACTGAGTACATACCAATCATTATATCACTGGGAAACCATTATTTGTTGTAGGATTAAATCAATTCTAAACTTGATTTAAATACTGTCTCCTCACTTCCACTTGGTACCTTGTTTCAAGTTCTGACCCATAACATCTCCTTGCAGGATCAGATCAATCATACTGAATCATGCTAAATTAGATAATTATTGTCTCTATCAATTCTAATGACTTAACACTTTGTAAGGATTCCAACTCAATTCAGATTTTGTAGAAAGGAACAATATGATGTTTCTGGTGCATGAAGAAAATTTCTTTTTTTTTTTTTTTTTTTATTTAATAGCCTTTAATTTACAGGATATATACATGGGTAACTTTACAGCATTAACAATTGCCAAACCTCTTGTTCCAATTTTTCACCTCTTACCCCCCACCCTCCCTAAATGGCAGGATGACCAGTAGATGTTAAATATATTAAAATATAACTAGATACACAATATATACATGACCAAAACATTATTTTGCTATACAAAAGAATCAGACTCTTGAATTATTGTACAATTAGCTTGTGAAGGAAATCAAAGATGGTGGTGTGCATAAATATAGGACTGGAATTCAATGTAATGGTTTTAGTCATCTCCCAGAGTTCTTTTTCTGGGTATAGTTAGTTCAGTTCATTACTGCTCCATTAGAAATGATTTGGGTGATCTTGTTGCTGAGGATGGCCTGATCCATCAGGACTAGTCATCATCTAGTATTGTTGTTGAAGTATATAATGATCTCCTGGTCCTGCTCTTTCACTCAGCATCAGTTCGTGTAAGTCTCTCCAGGCCTTTCTGAAATCATCCTGTTGTTCATTTCTTACAGAACAGTAATATTCCATAATTTTCATATACCACAATTTATTCAGCTATTCTCCAACTGATGGACATCCATTCAGTTTCCAGTTTCTAGCCACTACAAAAGGGCTCAAACATTCGTGCACATACAGGTCCCTTTCCTTCTTTTATAATCTCTTTGGGATATAATCCCAGTAGTAACACTGTTGGATCAAAGGGTATGCATAGTTTGATAACTTTTTGAGCATAGTTCCAAACTACTTCTCAAAATGGTTGGATTGTTCACAACTCACCAACAATGAATCAATGTCCCAGTTTTCCCACATCCCTCCAACAATCATCATTATTTTTCCTGTCATCTTAGCCAATCTGACAGGTGTGTAGTGGTATCTTTAGAGTTGTCTTAATTTGCATTTCTCTGATTAATAATGACTTGGAGCATCTTTTCATATGACTAGAAATAGTTTCAATTTCTTCATTGAGAATTGTCTGTTCATATCCTTTGACCATTTTTCAATTGGAGAATGGCTTGATTTTTTATAAATTAGGAGTTAATTCTATATATATTTTGGAAATGAGGCCTTTATCAGAACCTTTGACTGTAAAAATATTTTCCCAGTTTATTGCTTCCTTCTAATCTTGTCTGCATTAGTTTTGTTTGTACAAAACTTTTCAGTTTGTATAATCGAAATTTTATTTTGTGATCAGTAATGATCTCTAGTTCTGCTTTGTCATAAAACCTTCCTTCCACAGGTCTGAGAGGTAAACTATCCTATGTTCCTCTAATTTATTAATAATTTCATTCTTTATGCCTAGGTCATGAACCCATTTTGACCTTATCTTGGTATACGGCGTTAAGTATGGATCAATGCCTAGTTTCTGCCATATTAGTTTCCAATTTTCCCAGCAATTTTATCAACAGTAAGTTCTTATCCAAAAGCTGGGATCTTTGTGTTTGTCAAAGACTAGGTTGCTATATTTGTTGACTGTTTATCCCTTGAACCTAATCTATTCACTGATCAACTAATCTATTCCTTAGCCAATACCAAATAGTTTTGGTAACTGCTGCTCTATAGTATAGTTTTAGATCTGGTACAGCTGCTTCACCATCATTTGATTTTTTTCATTAATTCCCTTGAAATTCTTGACCTTTTGTTTTCCATATGAACTTTGTTGTTATTTTTCTAGGTCATTAAAATAGTTTTTGGGAGTCTGATTGGTATAGCGCTAAATAAATAGATTAGTTTAGGTAATATTGTCATCTTTATTATATTTGCTCGCCCTATCCAAGAGCATTTAATATTTTTTCAATTGTTGATACTTAATTGTGGAAAAGTGGTCTTATTAGACAAAATTTTTGATTTTCCTTTGCAGATAGTTGCAAATATTTTAATAAGAATTCATAAATAGTGATTTCTCAGACCTGACTAAGTTGATTTGTTATTGATAATAAGAAATGTTGAGCACTATGGGTTTTTTTATAAGCATTTATGTAATGTTGGAGTTATTTCAATCCTTTTAAAGTAGAATTCTGGGGTTTAAGATAAAATCATGTATAGCAAAGAGTGATAATTTGCTACGATTCAATTCTGTGTTTCTCTTCTTTATTTTTTTCAAGGTTCTTTTGGGATAGTTGTTTAAGGGAGATTTAAATAGTAACGATGATAGTGGGCAACTTAGTTTCACTTCCAGATCTTATTGAAGGCTGTAATTTTCTCCATTTATTTTGCTTCAGATGGTTTTAATGATGTGCTGAGTTATTTTAAGGCAAAGTCCTTTAGTTCCATAGCTCAGTGTTTGTATAGAATGCGATGTTGATTTTATCAAATGCTTTTCGTGCACATGGAAGATGATCAATGGTTTTTGTTAATTGGTAGGCTATATGGGCAATTGTATTGATAGTTTCTATATGGTGAACCTTTCCTGCATTCCTGTAAAATCCTACTTGATCATCATGTATTATCTTGGAGATGATTTTTGTAGTTTTTGCTAATATTCTTAATTTAAGATTTAAGCTCCATTTCATTAGGGTACCTTGTTTCAATTCTTCTCTGTTTTCAGCCTACCTGTTAGTATCAGTACCATGTATTGTCATAAAGGAATTTGTAGACTTCTTCATTACCTCTTTTTATGAATTAATTTATATAGATTTGAGCAGGATAGTTTTAACGTGATAGAAAATATTTGCTGTGGGGTATGAATAAATCAACAAGGGAAGAGAAAGACTGAAAACAGTTTTCCTAATATTGAACCAATCCTGCATTCCCTGTATAAATTCTACTTGGTCATGGTGAATTATCCAGGGGATGATTTTCTGTAATCTCTTTGCTAATATTTTATTTAAGATTTTTTTTTTTCCTGAGGCAGTTGGGGTTAAATGATTTGCCCAGGATCACACAGCTAGGACTTGTGCCTGAAGTCCCATTTAAACTCAGGTCTTCCTGACTTCAGGGCTAGTGCTCTATCTACCGTGCCACTTAGCTGCCCTCTTTATTTAAGATTCTTGCATCTATATTCATTAAGGAAATTGCTCTGTTTTCATCCTACCTGGTTTAGGTATCAGTATCATGTGTGTGTCATAAAAGGTATTTGGTAGGAGTCCTTTCCCTATTTTTTCAAATAGTTTGTATAGTATTGGAGTTCATTGTTCTTTAAATGTTTGGTAGAATTCACATGTAAATACATCTAGCCCTGGAGAGTTTTTCTTAAGGAGTTGATTAATAGCTTATTCTATTTCTTTTTCTAAAATGGACTATTTAAGTAATTTATTTCCTTTTCTGTTAATCTGGGTAATCTATATTTTATAGGTATTCCTCCATTTCACTTTGGTTTTCAAATTTATGGGCAGAAAGTTGGGCAAAATAACTCCTAATTATTGCTCTAATTTGCTCTTCATTGGTGGAAAGTTCTCCCTTTTCATTTTTGAGACTAACAATTTGATTTTCCTCTTTCCTTTTTCTAATCAAATTAACTAAAGGGTTATCTATTTTGTTATGTTTTTTCATAAAACCAACTCAGTTTTATTTATTAATTCAGTAGGTTTTTTTTAGTTTCAATTTTATTAATCTCCCCTTTTATTTTTAGAATTTCAAGTTTGGTATTTGATTGGGGATTTTTAATTTGTTCTTTTTCTAGCTTTTTTAGTTGCAAGCTCCTTATTCATCTTCTCTTTATTTTATGCAAGTAAGCATCTAGAGATATAAAATTTCCCCTTATTGCTGCTTTGGCTGCATCACACAAATTTTGGTATATTGACTCATTATTGTCATTCTCTTGGATGAAATTATTGTGCCTATGATTTTCTGTTTCACCCATTCATTCTTTAGGATGAGATTATTTAGTTTCCAATTACTTTTTGGTCTATTTTCTCCTGGCATTATATTTGAATGTAATTTTTATTATATCATGATCTGAAAAAAAATGCATTCACTATTTCTGCCTTTCTGCATTTGATTTTGAGGTCTTTATGCCCTAATATATGGTCAATTTTTGTATAGATTCCATGAACTGCTGAAAAAAGTGTACTCCTTTCTGTTTCCATTCAATTTTCTCCAAAGATCTATCATGCCTAACTTTTCTAGTATTCTATTTACCTCCTTAACTTCTTCCTTATTTATTTTGTGGTTCGATTTATCTAGTTCTGAGAGAGCAAGGTTGAGGTCTCCTACTATTATAGTTTTGCTGTCTTTTTCTTCTTGCAGCTCTCTTAACTTCTCATTTAGGAATTTAGATGCTATATTACTTAGTGCATATATACTTAGTATTGATATTGCTTCATTACCTATGGTGGTACCCTTTAGTAAGATATAGTTTCCTTCCTTATTTCTTTTAATTAGATCTATTTTTGCTTTTGCTTGATCTGAGAACAGGATAGCTATCCCTGCTTTTTTTTTTTTTTTTTTTTACTTCACTTGAAGCATAATAGATTTTGCTCTAGCCTTTTACCTTTACTCTGTATGTATCACTTTGCTTTAAATGTGTTTCTTATAAACAACATATTGTAGGATTATGGTTTTTAATCTAGTCTGCTATCTGCTTCTGTTTCATGGGAGAGTTCATTCACCCCATTCACATTTACAGTTAAAACTACTATTTCTGTATTTCCTGCCATCTTATTTACCCCAAATCATGTTTTTCTCTTTCCTTTCTCCCTTTCCCTCCTCTTCAGTATTTTACTTATGAGCACCACTTGCCTCAAGCAGCTCTCCCATTTTATAGCCCCTCCCCCTTTCTTATACCTTTCCCCCACTATTTCTGTTTTCTTTTCTATTAGCCTCTCCCTTTCCTTTTCTTCCCGCCTCCAACTTCTCTAGAAAATGAGAGAAGTTTCTCTGTGAAACCAAGTATGTCTAATATTTCTCTCTGATCCAAATCTGATGACAGTAAGATTCACACAATGTTCATCCCCCTCCCTTCTTTCCCTCAATTATAATAGGTTCTTTTTGCCTCTTTTTGAGGTGTGATTTCCCTCATTTAACCTCCACTTTCCCTTTTTCTGTTATAATCCCCTTTCCATCTCTAGTTTCTTTTTTATATTATAACAGTAAAATCAAATTATACATACACTCTCTATGTATACCCACAACAGAAATACAGTTCTCAAGAGTTCTTTTCTTTTTATGAAAGACTGAAAACTGGAAGATTTGTCTGGGAGTATTACAAATAGCCTGGGGGCAACTGGGTGGCATAGTGGATAGGGTGCTTAGCTTAGAGTCAAGAAGAATTCTCATTCTGGATTCAAATCAGGTGATTTGTGATCCTGGGCACATCCCTTGACCTTGTTTGCCTCAGTTTCCCTATCTGTAAAATGAGCTGGAGAAAAAAAATATCAAAACACTCCAATTTCTTTGCCAAGAAAACTCTAAATGGGGGTCATAGAGAGTTGGACATGTTGAAAGACTCAATAACAAAAGATATTGAATTTAGACATGTTGAATTGAAAGAAGGTACCAGGATTTCTACCTAAGTGGTAGACTGTCCTTTGTATTTGATAAATGTAAAGACTAAAGATTTCAAGATAGGAATTCATTTTTTAGTAAAAATTGTTAGGAAAATTCAAAAGCAGTGTGACAGAAACTGGGCATAGACCAATATCTTCTATCATTTACCAAGATAAAGTCTGAAATCCTTTCTAATCCTGAGATTCCATGATTATGATTATACCCCTGACTAGTGACTCTCTAAATCAGTGGTGTCAAACTCAAATAGGAAACAGAAGCCTCTAGGCTATATATTGACTTAGAAAACCTCAAGTTAACATTATCTCGGTTGTATTAAATATTTATTTGTGTTGTTAAACATTTCCTAATTATATCTTAATCTCATTCATCTAGGGAATTTCACACAATTTGCAGTCAGTGAGCCACAAATTTGACACCTCTGCCTCGACCACCATTTCACAAAGGGCCCAGACCACATTCACTTCCCTCCTATGTCAATTCACTTTCCAGGCTCCTCCAGTACCCTATATGCTGCCTTGCCCCAGCCCAGATACCCTTCCCCTTCCCCAAATCCCTTTCTAGCTCCTTCTTATGTGTTATCTTCAGCCATCAGAAGAAAACATGAAGAACCATTAAAGCCAAAATTCCAGTGGCAAGCATTCTAATGTCAAAGACTAGATCACTCTAACTGAAGCAGACGGTCGGTATTGTATGGGAATAAAGTTGTCATTGAATGGTATTTTTGCTAAAATCCTACTCTCTGGGCTTATCGTGACATGGACGCAAGAACTCTTGCTTTTATCTTCATATCCCCAATCCCTATCACTGTGCTTAGCAAAAAGAAGATGCTTAATGAATGCCTGTTGATTGACTGACTGATAGATTGATTGCAGTGACACTGAGTGTCCAAAGCCCACAACGGCCATATGCAAGTTCTAGCAGGTCCTACCAGCATGGAAATAGTTCAGTGATGGGTCTAGCAATGGACTATGCTTAGCAAGCAAGAATCAGATGAGTTAGTCTGGAGGAGCCCATCACTAGAAGGCTATCCACTTGGTAATGTTTTCTGGTTTGTTTGAGGTTTTTTTCAGACCTGATAATTCTTGAAGACTCTATCTATACAGTGAGGATCTGTAATTTCCAATCTGCTTCAGATAAAGGAACTATAAAATAATAGGACCACACTAATTATTTTTTGTCCTTCATTTCAAAGAGGACCAATGACATCCATGGGATGATGTCTTGATTTGCTCATGAATTGAATATGTGCACAAAATCCTCAGCTCACTATCTCTTCTAGTCATCATCATCCAGTGGTAAAACAAAACTCATGATGACTTAGTGTAAGATGACTGGTTTTAATGTAACGTAATGCTGTCTTAAATATCTGGCCATTCTCTAAGCCCTCCACACTGTTATCTTTTAACCATTTTCATGTCTGTTGGGATCACACACATATTTACATAGCATATATACATATGTTAGCCCATATATTAATAGAGATACATATGCATACAAATGTAGACATATACATATGCACATATATATATGTATACCTATTTATGTGTGCAAATATATATGTACATATGTGTGTTATTATTAACATTTTATAGGGTCCCTCTCTTCCTTTAACATGAACTCAGGTCCCCTCTTATATATGATGCCTTTTTTCCAATTGACATGGCTGCCCCCATACAAATACCATCCTCCACCAAATTCAATATGTAACTTCTCCATGTTTGTTTTACATATATGGATTTATTAATTTTTTTGTTTATGCTACACATATTTATTTAAATATCTCTCTCTCTTTCTCTTTCTCTCTCCCTCTCTCTCTCTCTCTCTCTCTCTCTCTCTCTCACACACACACACACACACACACACACATACACACACACATACTAAAGCTTGTTGGGAATAGGGATTACTTTATTCTTTGTTTTAGTGTCCCAAGAGCCTAGTATAGAATAGGCACTTAGTAAATATTTTTCACTGATTGTTGATTGAATGATAAATGAGTACACTTTGACAAAGACACTTTATAAACTCCAATTGATTTATCTGCAGGCTGATAAAAAATTTCAAATTTATATTAAATGAATATAAACTGATTTCGAAAGGGACCCCTAATAAGTGGAGGAATCAAGAAGGTGATGAAACAGGAAGGGAAAATTGAAGCAGGTCTTAAAATGGAGGTTCCAAAAAATGAAAGAGAAGAAGGGGAGCTTCCAGGGATGGAGGAAAATCCATGCAAAGGCACCAAATAAGGAAATGGAGATCAGAATGTGGGCATCAACAAGTGTGTTTGTGTGTCTGGAGCACAAGTAGAAGAAAGAAATTCTTCCCATGTTTGAAGTCATAGAAGTTTATGCTGATAATGGCAATTTATGATAAACACTAAGGGTTCACTCTGATTAATATCGGGTCCTTCTGTAGCCTTTGGGAAGCACGAGAATTACATATATGCTTGCTTGGATTTTGTATGTACTCCCACATATATATGGTATTTCTCCATTAAGAATGTAAGCTCTTTGAGGGTAAGGATTGTTTATATCTCCAGTGCCCAGAGTACACTCTGCCTGTCACATCCCTCACTCAGATCAAATTCACTTGCATGTCATGGTCCTCTTTGAAAATAAAAGACAAACAACAACCTCTTCCTACCTTGCTTCTTCCCTCCCTCCTTCTGCCCCTTCCTTCCTCCTTTCCCTCCTTCCTTCTTTCCCTCCCTTTCTCCCTTCCTCCATCCCTTCTCCCTCCCTTTTTTCCTCACTCATCTTCCTTCCTCCCTTCCTTCTTTCCTTCCTTCCTTCCTTCCTTTCTTCCTTCCTTCCTTCCTTCCTTCCTCCCTTCCTTCCTTCCTTCCTCTCTTCCATCCTTCCTTCTTCCTCCTTCCTTCCTTCTTTCCCTCCTTCCTACCCTCCTTTCTTCTTTCCTTCCTTTTTCTCCTCCCTTCTTCCCATTCTTTCTCTTTCCCTCTCTCCTTTCCTTGCTCCTTTCCTCCCTCTGTCCACATAGTATATCATATCCTCAACTACAGAGGCTCTTAAAAGCATTTTTTCTCCTTTGCACCTCTGAACCCTCCCAAGACATCTTCAGATTTCCTGGCTAGATGTCTTTCTTAAGGAGCATGCCTTAACCAGAACCAATCTGATTTTCATTGACCACCCAAAGGTCCTAGGTCATTGTTTGGGTGCTGATTGAGGATTAGATATAAATAGAAATAATTTCTCTTTTGATCAGAAACCCTGAGGGTCTTCTCCTCCAAGATTCATTCATTCATTCATTCATTTAATTTTTTTTTTGGACTAGGTGAAAGAAGAGAATCTTTGCCTCAATTGCCATCTAGTCAAAAATGCTTTTTGACTAAAGAACAATTCCTGACAAAGAAACAACTTAAATGTATATACATCTTCAAGTATGGCAATGCTCTGCTACTTTGAGGTGGTACCAGAATTAAGATGATGGAAAATGGTATCATTAAGTCTTCAAATCTCCTGGCCAAAATTTAGTCCCAATCTCTTTTTCTCCAGATCTTCCTTCCTCTTCCCCTACTTCTCCATGCCTAATAAAAGGGGAAAAGTCATGTATCCCTCCCTCAGATAGAAGCTATGATCTTTAATTAGGTTAATGGGTTACAAATAGGTTAATTAGGTTAATGCCTGTGAATAAGGAAACTGCTTTATAATTGCTACTGTCATTTTTCCAGCCCATGGTAGCAACCTCAGTACAACCGCCTCTGGATGCCAGCCTCCGATGCTTGGTTACATTTGTTTCCCTGGGATAACTCCCACATCAGGCAAGCTGAGTCCTCTCCCTCTGTGGCAAAGTAGTGGCAAAGATGGATTTTCTACCTCCAGAAGCACTTCTTGCTGGTTTTCCCCGGAATAAAAGCAATTTTGAAAAAAAAAATGTTTTGACAAATGAAAGGGGTGGGGGGGAAACCACCTCTTAAAATCCAGGGCACTCAAAAGTTTCATTTTCCTGTTTTAATTTGCTTTAGTGTTTCTAGGGAATAATAATAGTGTTTTTTTTTAAATGCCAAAGGTGGTATTCATCATTCAAAGCCCTCTAATTTCCTCCCATATTGCAAGTAATATAGTAATAGTTCTCCAATGAAATATTACCTAAAATATAACTCAGTCATTTTCTTTACAGTTCAGAGTTATTTGGAAAAGATGTATCATCTTTTTACAAATATTTACTTTGCAAGAATGCTGCAAATAATCTGTGATCAGAGCTCAGTTTCTTCCTTATCCTTGTCAAGGTTGGGAGGGAGGGAGAGAAAGATAGAGACAGAGGCAGAGAAAATGAAAAAAAGGAAGAAGAACAAAAGAGAAGATGAATAAAAAAGAATGAAGAAAAGGGGAACAAAAGAGAAATGGAATTTTACAAGACAAGAAGGAATGGAGGAAGGAAGAAAGGAAGGCAAGAAAGAAGGATGGAGGGAGGGAGGGAAAGAAGAAAAGAAAAAAAGGAAAGAGAGAAAGAAGGAAAGAAGTAGGGAGGAAGGAAGTGAAGGCGGGAAGGAAGGAAGGAAAGAGGGAGGAAGGGAGGAAGAGAAGGAAGGAAGGAAGGAAGGAAGGAAGGAAGGAAGGGAAGGAGGGAAAGAGTGAAGGAGGAAGGGAAGGAAGGAGAAAGAGAGGGAGAGAGGGAGGGAAGTAATGAAAGAAGGAAGGAAAGAAAGAAGGAGGAAAGGCAGGAAGGAAGGAGGGAAGGAGAGGAGGAAGGAAGGAGGGATGGAAGGAAGGAAGGAAAGAGGAAAGGAAGGAAGGAAGGAAAGAAGGAAGGAAGGAAGGAAGGAAGGAAAGTAGGAAGGAAGGAAGGAAAGAAGGAAGGAAGGAAGGAAGACAGATAGGAAGGGAAGGAAGGAAGAAAACAAAAAGAGGAAAAGAAGAAAGAAGGGAAGGGAAGAATCACAGTACGATTCAATCCTGGATTCTCTACTTTTAAAATGAGTTTCCGCCCTTCTAGGTATTGAAAGGAAAAGAAAAAAAAATCAACACCTCAGTATTCAAAGGCTCATTATAAAATTCAGACCCCAAAAAAGGATGCACAGAGAGACCATGGAGACTTTAAAAGATTTATTTATGATGTATTACTGTAATTTTTAATTTAGACATGCAAATTTTTTAATTTGCACTGACTGCTTTGCCTTAATGGTTTTGATTAATACTTGGAGGTAGTGTTTGTGAAAGAGATTTATACTGTGATTCATCTGCAAAATAATCAAATCATTACCAGCTAATGACAAAGCTGTGAAAAATGATATAGATATTGTGTAACTTCCAGCTATGGCAGAGCACGTGGAGGTGCCCGATCCTTCCAGCAAATGTGGCCTTGTGTTAATAACTGCTGGGAAGTTCTCTCTAGGTCCACTCTAATTTGGCAACAAAAAACATTGATCTTAATAAAGCTGTCTGATAAAAGGAGCAGTGATTAACATCCCGGACCCTCCACTCTGCTGCACATGCCAAGCCTTCTTCCCCTTTCTCTTTTCTTCTTCTTTTTTTCCCTAGGAATAAAATCCCCCTGCCTTTCCTGCTTCCCAGCTGCATCTCACCTCAGCCTTTTCTAAGTCTTCCAATGAGAACCACAAATAAAGTCGCCCAGTCCAGTCCTCCCCCACCCCCACCCCCTTCCCCAGTCCCTGGCCATCTGGTCAAAGAGGCAGGGAGGCTGTGTTTGGAGAGAAGACAAAACAGTTCAGCCTTGACTTTAGCTGAGTTTTGTTGCACTTGTTGTCTGGTGAGAATTTTTCTGTTGAGGAAACAGTTTCTCCCAAAGATGTTCAGAGTGGAATGGAAGAGATGGAAATACACAAGAAGCACACGTATAGTCCAAAAGAAAACTGTGCCTTTTGCCTCCATCTCCCCAATAAAAGGAAAGAATTAGGCAGCAGCTACTTCTAACAGGTCCCATTGCCATTCCTAGTTGACCAAATGCTATGAAAGTGATCACGAGTAGCTGTGGAACAGAAATGAGCTTAAAAAATTGACTTTGGTCAGTGATACATCATGGTTCTATGATGGATGATGGGAGAAAATAAATGGATGAATGAATGAATATGCATTTATTAAATACTTATTATTGTCCAGGTACCATACTAAGTATTGGAGATACAAATGTGAAATTGAGACAGTTCTTGCTTTCAAAGGCCTTTTATTTTTAATAATAAAGATAGCACTGACTATTGACAGGTCAAGAGACCATCATTCCATCACAGACTCATTCTATATGGTTAGAATCATAAACATAAGCCTTAAATAAGGTGTCTGTCCCATAATAAGTACTGGGGATACAAGAGTGAAATTGAGACAGTTCTTGCTTTCAAAGGCCTTATATTTTTAATAATAAAGACAGCATTGACTATTGACAGGTCAAGAGACCTGGGTTCTAGCCCCATCATTCTATCACAGACTCATTCTATATTATTAGAATCATAAATATAAGCCCTAAATCAAGCTTAATGCTTTGGGCTTGAATTTCCTCATCTATAAACAAGAAGGCCAGGCTAGAAGATCATAATGTTATATTTATTACATACCAGACACACACTTAAGAGTTTTCTTTCTTTTTTAATCTCATATCAGTTGTCACGATTCTTTTTTTCTAACATATTTGAAGGCAGTATAAAACATTGGTATCAAAATTTGGGCTTACTCCTCCCTTATCAGGTAGGTTGTAGTAAAAATTCCATTCTGGCATGGATCTGACTAAAAGGTTAAGGTCTTTCCCAGCTCTGAGATTCTCTGCTTCTTTGATTCTAATCTTGAAGATTCTCTTTTGATCGACTATTCTGCAACTCTCTAACATATTTTGGTCCTCTTTGAGAACAAAAGACAAGAATCATTCTGTATTTCTAAGAATCAGTGAACCAGTGAATGAAAAATCTCATTGCCCACACATTTTTCATGTATCGGGTCTAGAGGCCATCCTTCTTTATCTTACTTATGAGGGAACCCTGGCTCTGATGAATAATGTGATATGTTTAAGATCAAATAGTAAGTCAATGACATTGGAAAGAACCCAGATAGCCTTATTCCTAGATTGATACTTTACTTATTTCTGGGGAAGCTACAATTCCTATATTTTCCAATTATCCTTTCTTTTAAAGGGAAAGAGAGAAATTTGCTGTCAAAATAATCATTATCAAGATTAGCAGGGAACAGATAGAACTAAAATGATATTTCCTAAAATAAATGCACCTGATTTTCAAAAATCCACTGAAATGGGGAGAGAAATAATAAAAATCATCAAATAATCCCTATGTCATATTACAGTCATTCATTTTCAATTTTTTATGCAAATTCTTATGAGTCATTAATAAGGAGGCCAATTTACTGAATTTCACCTTTCTAATCATCATTCATTGAATGAATGAATAAATTAAAAAGTAGTAAGTGTTTTCCACGTACAAGGCAGTGGACTGAACACTAGAGATACAAACACAAAATGAGAACCAGCCCGTGCCTTCATTCTATTCTATTACAGGAGTACCCCATACCTTCCCCTTGAGAAGATCTGGGATAGATTGGTCAGATGACCAAAAGGTGGATAGTCAGAGCAAGAAGAAACAATGGCAAACGAAAGGCTTTGGATAACCCACAAACTAAATAATTAGTCCCTCAATAATCAAGAGTTGGCTGCATCATCACAAAGATTCAGAATTATTGTTATTATCATCATCATCAACATGGCAGAAAGCCACTATGCTCTTTCAGTCTCCACAATGGAAAATTACAGCAAGCTGGTGAGAGCTAACATTTCATTGAAGACCAATCTATATTGTCTATTGCGGGGACACCAGACTCTCCGCATTTTCAGTAAACTGTTTTATAGAATTTAAAAAAAAAAAAGGGGATATTCTAGAAAACACAAACTGTGACTACTTATCATTATTATTTATCACTTATTTGGGTGCCAACTCTGTCCTCGATGCTGAAAGAAAAGAAGGGGGATAAAACCACCATGCAGAGGAAGACAGTCCTTGTTCACAATCTAATTTTGTTTGTCTGTCTACAATGAGCTCGACGTCTTTAATTAGCAGCAACTGCTGTCGACACGAAGTCACAAAAGGGAGATCAAAAATTTCTATCACATTTCTAGACATGAAGACAAATGGGAAGGAAGAGCCATAAGTGTAATTAATTTTCCCTACAGCTGGAAAAGGAAAACTTTCAGCCATAGCGCCTTGCAAAGCGTTCATCGGTCAGATTGTGTCAGCAAGCATGATACGGCCCGAGCCACTGGTTCACGGATACAAGATAGGCTGTGATTTCCAACTGGGCTGGGAAGTTTAAGAAAAATAAAATAAAATAACTCCCAGCTCTATTTAGATCATTAGAGTTGAATTTATCTGAAGGGCATGGGGTGGGTTGGAGGAAATTGAGGGGGGGGAGTGAAGATGCCCATGATTCAATTATTTACAGTGCCCAGAAGAAGCAACTTGATTTCTGCTGCTAGGAAGTTCAATGGGAGTCATTATATCAAAGCAGAGTCAGACTCCAAATCATCCAGATTGATCTCAGATAATGAGGGTTTGGACAGAGAACTATCTTGCACAAATCAAGGTAGAAATAATATAAGTAATAAAGCTGAAGAAAGGAAAGGGAAAGCTATTCTCAGAGGGAAACTTACAGAAGAATAAGTCACAAGGATTTAACTGAATCATTCCCACTAATGCCTGTATAAATAAAGCAGCTAAATATTTGGAAATCAGACCAGTGTTTCCCCTCCACCCTCTCACTCTGACAGTCCCCAGCTTCAGAAGATTGTCTAGGACCAGCTAGAGAGGGGAGGAAGCCCAACATCAGAGGCAGAAAGAAAGAAAGTGAGATTCTTGGATGTCAGTGATTTAGGAAAATGGGCCAGCAAACCTGATGCTCTGTACTCAACCCCTGGAGGGCATACTCAGATGGGAAATGTCAGTATCTGAGGAAAACTGATGAAAGATGGGTCATTGTAACTGTTTTACTAGCTCAGCTTGACCTGCCAAGGAGACACAAATACTGCACGTGGATGGGGACCATTCTGCCATCGTCTAGACCATTTACGTCCACCCTCCCAAGGACTGGCTAAGTTTTCCAATTCCATATCAAAGATTCAGTCCAACAATGGACACTCTGGGAGAAATAAAAGATGTATGTCATAATCCCTGTGAGTTTTGTTGTTGCTGCTGCTGTTTTTGTTGAAAAGTTTAAAGAATTTCTAACCTCTGCTTCTAACAAAAAGGTAAAAATGGAAGATGCTCTTGATTCTTGAAAACTATGAGGGAAAATGGGAAAAAGTATCCATAAAATACTTCTACTTGTCCTGAATGAATAATGAATGGCCCAGTGAGTCTCTAGCTGTTCCTGACTCTGAAGCCTAAAAGCAAGCCACAGCTTATATTTCATTGCCTACTTTATGTAATGCAAAAATAAATAAATAAACGAGGTTTGGCTTTCTTTTATTCTTCTAACATTGATATTTTATCACAACATCCTAAATTTATAGCTCAAAGGGACCGTAGAGGTCAAGTAGTCCCACTGCCACTTAAATGGCACAGTAGATAGAAAGTGCTAGGCTTGGGTCAAGAAAATTTATCTTCCAAGTTCACATCCAGCCCTTGACATTTTCTAGATGTGTGACCCTTGATTCTGTTTGCCTCCATTTCCTCAACTGTAAAATGAGCTAGAGAAGGAAATGACACCACTCCAATATCTCTGACAAGAAATGCCAGATGGGGTCATGAAGAGTTGGACATAACTGAAGAATGATTAAATAACAAAAGTCCAATCTTATAGATTGGAAAAAACTAAACCTTGAGGAAGTTAAATGACTAGCCCAAGTTCACGCTGGTAGTAGATACCAGAGAATCAGGATTTGAAACCAGATCATCTTGCTTTTCTACTTCTTACTTATTTTGTGTTTTGGTACCACACCCATTCTGCAAAAGAGCATAGTGAAAAGGCAGTCTTAAAGGTCATCTACATCAATCCCCTCATTTTAGAGATAAAGGAACTGAGGTTGAGAGAGATAAATGACTTGTCCAGACTTCATTGACCCCAAGTCTTAGCTCCATCCACAATTCCATCATTGCCTTAGGAAAGACCTTCCTTTATAAAGCTGAAAGTCTAATAAAAGAATCAGGAGATATCATTGTTGGCTTTGGTGCCCAGTTCTACTTTAAGCTCCAAGTGAATCTAACCAATTCTCCTTTTTCTTCTATTTTTCTATTTCCTGTCCCTACTCGCAGTATTTCTGTGTTGTCCGATGACTTTTTTCTTTTCCTTCTGGCTCTATTTGCCTTCTGTTTCCCTTCTCCTATTTTCACCCACCTGTTCACCTTGGAGTACTTCCCACCCTGGACACCCAGTCCCATGCATAAAACCTACAATAAGTCAACATCTACTAAGAGCCTTCTATGTGCCAATCATCTTGGTAAATACTGCGCTGGACTTTGCTGGCTAATTCTGGTCTCAGGACATCCAATCACATCTCGTCATTGTCCCCATACGTTATGTGAGGCTAAATTAGCACACAGGTAAGTTGGAATTGGTGTTTTCCTCTCTTCCCCGGGTCCTTTTCTAAGAGCTGCCAACTCACTTCTCTCCCTGTCTTCCAAATCTTATCTCTGGTGGCTGCATTTCGACCCAGGGACATGTGGCCCATGAATTAATATCCCCCCTTCTTTTTCCTAGGGTTGGAGAGCTAGCCCTCCAAGGTATAACAGTCTCTAATCCTACCTAATTTTTTAGAAGCCATTTTTCTATCTCCTACATTGTGTAAAATTCCCTCCTTTTTCCTCCTCCCAGAGCTCTCAGCTCAGGAAACTGAGACCTACAGAGGGGACTTCTCTAAGATTACACACAAGAAATGTGTTAGAGACAGGATTTGAACTAAGGCCCTCTGGCTTCAGCTTCCCTCTTTCCTGGTTTTTTCTTCTTCTAGAGAGCAATTAGAGGGGTCTGGAACCAGAGAGCTCTGTGGGTCTGATGAGATAAAACATTTAAGAGGTGAGTTTCAGGTTGGGTGGGACCCTCTACCCTGCTCCTGACATGCAGTGTTCTCACCCTGCAGAAAACCATTTAACCTTTCTCCTTTCTCCCTGTACAAAAAGTGTTAATTAAGCTTCCTTACCTCACAGGGAAGTTGTGAGGATTAATTCATGTTTATAAAGCACTTGGTGAGCCTCCTGATGAAAGGTGCTATTAAGGCATTCTTCAGGCCTGGGTGCTGCCTTTCCCTCCCTCCTACATGAGTCATTAAAAGTGCCAGAGGGTGGGGGAAAGGGGAAGGGCAGAGGGGAGGGAAAGGGGAGAGAGAGTGTAGGGAGTAAACTGGACTGAGATTAGGCTCCATGTGTGGAGATGGGGTAGGACTAGGGGCCAGTCCTGGAGAGTTTTTTAAGGCACAGACATAGAAAGTTAAGGGGGGGAGAGAGTGAGAGACTAAAAGGCATAAGGAGAACCCCCAAACACCCCCCAAACCTTCTCTATTAGGGTTTTTTTGACTGCAGTCCAGAGGTGAGCAGCAGAAACTCCTTCCAACTCAACCATTGGACCATCTACTCTTCTCTGATTCATCGTCTTGAGAAAGAGAATGCGGATGGAATCTGTCCTTACACACACTGGCTGGAGGCCTTGGCGCCCATTCCAGTTCAAACTCTTTGCCTCCAGCCCTTCCAGGAAAAGAAGCTTTTCCACATTGCAGATGTTGGGAGATCTACGAATCCAACTCCATCTCAATTTCTCTCAGCTGGGTAGAGGGATGATGAACACACATATACATAAAAACAAACACATAATGACAATCACCATTCACACAGTGCTTTCTGATTTGCAAAGTGCTTTCTCATTTGAACCTCAAAACAGTTCTATAAGGCAAATATAATTAAACCTTACTTTGGCAGAAAAGTTTACTGACTTGCATAGGGTCATACATCTAGTGATATCTGAAGCAGGATTTAAACTCAACTCTTGCTGATTGTATGCCACATAATCTATTGTGCATACCTGGAGACCTAAGGTTTGGGCTTCTAATTCACTGAGGCACTGAGAGGTTATTTTAATCTGATGTAAAGGGTTGGAAACCTTTGCCATGTTAGTAGAAATGATAGGTGGGGGGCCTCTTCCTAACCTGATGGCTAGGCTAACTGCTCCCTTCTCCCTGTCCTAAACCACCTTTCACTCAGGCGTCAAATCACTCTTTCTAAAGCCCAAATGTGATTGTGTTATCATCTGTCAATAAACTTCTATAGCTTTCTATAGGCTCCAGGTTCCAACAGAAAATTTGCTGGTGGGCTTTTTAAGGAGTTCCTTCCTTCTTGGCTTTTCCCATCTCACTCCCTTCCATATATTCTCTGGTCCAATAGCATGGCCTCTTTGCTGTATCTCTCACAAGATACTCCAGACATTTTCATTGATTGTCCTCCATACCTGGAACTCTACTGTACTTACTCCCTTCTGCCACTGGGCCTCCCTGGCTTCTCTCAAGTCTCAGCTAAAGTCCCATTATCTCCAAGACTTTCCCAGTCCTCCTTCATCTTAATACTTTTCCTCTGAAATTATCTCCTATTTATTCTAGATGGATGGATAGATAGATAGATAGATAGATAGATAGACAGGTGGAGGGAGGGAGGAAGACAATGAGAGAGAGAGAGAAAGAAAGAGAGAGAGACAGAGAGAGACAGAGAGAGAGAGAGAGAATGAATATGGGTAGGTAGACAGATAATGGATAGAAATATAGATAGACTGACAGATGACAGACCGATAGACAGACAGATAGATAGAGATAGAACGTAGATGTTTATATGGTGTCTCCCCCATGACACTGTGAGTTCTTTGAGAGCATAAACTGTATTATGCATTTTGTTGCCTCCTCAGAGTTTAGCACACAATAGGTGCTTGATAAATGCTTTTCCACTTAACTCCAGCTCTATCCCACCCTTCTCCATCTTTCCTCCCCTCTCCATTCATACCCCTATTCCCTACTCCCAGATTCTAATGTTTTTTGTTTTTGTTTTTTTTTGATGCTAAGCAAAGCTTCTAAGACATATCTGGACAGAACTTGAAAAAAGGAGAAAGAGTGTTTATCACCCAGTTTCAAAGACAGAAACTGCTGGCCATGTGGCAGGAGAACCATGTTGCCTTGTAAGGTGAGGCAGGGGAAGAAGTGAGAAGGCTGTGGGGTGCAAGTGAGTAGTGGGGAGTTTCTAGAGCCAGAGCTAAGTTGTCTCAAGTAGGAGGAGCCCCTAGATTTAGTCAGAACTCTTCCTCAATACAAAGAATGAGTGTTTCAGGTAGTTGTTCTCTTCTCTGAATGAAACATTCTGTGAATGAAATTCAGTTGCTTTAACTCAACTGGAATAAATAATTGAATCAAATGAGTGAAATAATCTATTTTAAATTCTATGTACAAAGGACCACGTTAAGTGCTTGGATTTAGAAAATAGGGTAAAAACAGGAAAGTGGAGACAGCTAAGGAAATCATGATCTAATGAAGGACATAGCACATCTAGGAAATCTCAGCTGCAAGGCAAAGGAAAAGAGCCCATGGTCTTAAAGGTACAACAGCAAAGCAGATAGTGATTCTCTCTCATTTCTACTAATTAAAACAGTTTCCATTTCTCATGCTGAGCTAGGATCGAGGATTTCTTCAGGAAGAGGAATATGAGAGAAGTCACACATTTGCCTGAATCATCTTGTTGGGTAACAAGAAGGTATAGGATGTGAAGCAATTTAGGTGTTGATTAGTCCAAAGCATGTGGTCCTTCCAGTCTCCCTCTGGAAGAATACTACCATGTCCTTGAGAAAGTCATAGGTGATATCTACAAAAAGAGCTGAGAGGGTCAGAAAAGCAGCAGGAGAGGACTGATCTTCAACACTTAAACAGTGATGGTCTCCTCTGCAGAGTATAAAATACAGGTGGAGATTCAAGCAGATGATGAGGATGTCAAGAAGCAGTAGGAAAGCCAACTTCCCCAACCTCAATGGCAATAGACGTGGGGTGCAGCTGAGCGACAACCCCTGGAAAATGGCAAAAGTTTCCACAGCCAGAGGATATCATATTATAGGAGGAACCCCCCAGTTTTAGTCAGAATTCCTTAAAACAAAGACTTAGGTAGTTGTTCTCTTTCTCTATCCTACCCTCCCATCCCCTGTAACAAGCACATGAGTTGCTAAGAAATTGTATTCCATGTGTGTAGGAGGTAGAGTCTGAGAATTTTTCTGGATTTTCCCCAGTTGTTTACTTTGCCATTTTGTCACAATTAAATACTTTGGTGATTTCGGATTCTTTTCTGTTCTCTTGAAGCATATTCTACAGGCCAAGCCAAAATATTAACCTTTACACTGAACTTCAGGCAGAGTGGGGATTCCAGATTCATGAGGAAGAGTGATGCTGAAGTAGCTAAGTATTTCTTCGCTAGAATTGCAATGGATTTAAGAGATCCTCAGGTCCAAATCCCTTGTCTCATGTACCCAAGGTCACATAGCTAATCAGTTTCAGTCAGGATTTTAATCTGAAGGCACCCATTTCTTTCCCTCCCTTCTACCTCCTCAACACAATTATAAGCCCATTACTGTAGCATCTCATTAGGAAGTCACCTATGCCCAAACCATTCCCCATTTCTTGCCTCATCAAAATATCCTTTCCTATAATCATGAGTTTTTTTGTTAGTTTTCTATAAATACAGAACTTGGACAGTTCCATTCCAGCGCCATTCCAAGAAATTGAATTTCTTCCATTTGAATTGTCTTAGGAAGATTCTGAAGATCACCTAGGGGGATAAGATGAATACAGAATTTCAGAATGCCTTCTCAATAATTGCTCACACAATTTTCCATTTCTTCATGATTTTATTCTGTATTTGGTCTCAAGAGATGGGAATGGATTCAATATTACACAGATCTTGGGAATATTCAGAAAATACTGTTGACACAGAACGTGGTGAGGTGCAATAGAATAAAGGTTCTCTTCGCTTTCAGGTGACCTGAGTTTGAATGCTGACTCTACAAATTTCTAACTGTATGATCTTAAGCAGGTCACCTAATTCATGTGACTCAGTTTTCTTCTAATAGGAGATAGATGAATGATAGAAAAAAATTTTTTAAAAAAACCACTAATTAGTCACTAATATCTTTTCCATGTTTAAATCTGTAAGCCTACTTGTGAGTCCGGCTGAATGCTTTTTTTTCCCCTTAACATTTCAAAATTATAGCCATACACTAAAAATAGTAACCTATTAGCTAGGGAGGGAATGACCTGAAGGGATGATGAAGCATTCCTCTCAGTTATCCCTTCTCTCAGAACCACAGAGATGAAATAGCAGTTGCTTACTGGGACAGAGCATGAAACTTGGAATCAGGAAGAGCTGATTTCAAACCTTGTCTCCTACTTAAAAGCTGTCCTATCTTTCTGTCAGCCTTGGTTTTCTCAACTGCAAAATGGGATAATATTATCTACCTCACAGGGCTTTTATTTTTTTTTTTTTATTTTTTTTTATTTATTTATTTTTTCACAGGGCTTTTATACTATGTCCCAGGTACTTTGTTAAATCCCAAGGATGCAAAAAAAGAGGCAGAAATAGACTCAATTGTCATGAGGCTCCTATATAAGGCACTTTACAAGCCTTAAAGACACATTTATATGCTAATTTTTATTATTATTTGAATATCAGCTCTGTTAATAATATTATGGACTCTCATCCATAAAAGTATTAGACTAGAAAGTCATTCCACTTTTTAGGAACTCAGTTTCCCCAAATGTAAAATAAAGATTTTGGACTAGATCTTTCAATTCCCTTCCCCATCTAGTTACATCATTTGGTCCTGCAACACACAAAAGCATCTCAATGGCCTTGGCCTTTCCTAGTCAAGGACCAGTCAGTACATATGCTCAACATTTCTTTCCAACTGGAGCATCCCTGATAACACCTTTCCCAAAAGAAAAAGAAGCCTCTGAAAGACAATTAAAATGATATAGATTAAATAAAAATCCTTCCACTCTGTTTTCCAAGCTCACTAAGCCTGTATCTCTTTAATAGAACTGCCAAAAAACATTTAATTTTTTCATATAAAAACACCTCGAAAATTGAACAAATTTCATCAAAATGTTTAAATGCCATAAATGATTCCAATCTAATAAAACATTAAGAGTGTCTCTGCATCTCATACGTGGTAGGATCTTATTAAATGGCAAGACTAGAGCTGGCTTTTTTAATCCTTTCGCATGAAATCGCCAATTCCAGTTCCTTTGGGGACATTTGCACAAGTGCCTTTTTTTTTTTTTTAAATGAAGCAACCAGCTTCTTAAAATAAAGTTGGCTGGGGTTGCAGCTCCTTTTGGGACTGAGAGGAATCAGCCGACCAGATATTAAAGCCAACACAGTCGGTTGTTGCTACCGGGTCTGGTGGCGTCTGAAGAATGAGACCGTAGAAAGGCACAGAGGTCAAAGGCAGATTTGAACCCAAAAGGATTGGAGTATCAGGGGTCTGTTCAGCTTGTCTATTCTCCCACCCAATTCTGCCTGCCCTCATGGAGGTTACATGAGTATGATCCATCCCCAAAGAATTATAAAATAATACAAGTACATTCATGTAAATAAAGGATTATTTATATCAGGCAAGATCTTCACCACCTGGAAGCAATAATGTAGTGTCCAAACTGAATTATAAATTGTAAGTTAAAAAAAAATTCTACAGGCCCAAAATGAGGTCCAAGCATACAGGGAGGGGAGTTGACATTTTTACCTGTCATTAGAAGGAAAAGCATAGATTAGCAGATCAGAAACCCCACCATCTACATGGGAAAGAAGTGATGAGAACTAACTTTGTCTTTCCTGAGGAGACCAAGCCCACATTAGGCAATCTTGAAAGATCAGTTAGGGTTCCCAGAAGTCACCCCAATATTTTGTCCTTAAGTCCCCCAGAAGGAAGGGCCATGAATAGGACTGTGGGAACCTTGGGTAATTAACTCAAAACCAGACCAGGCTCACCTGATTTCAAGTTTCATTATGAAGCTTGGGTATTTTAGGGCCTAACTCCCAATTCACTCAGATATCAGCAGTTCACCTTGTCATTTGTGTTTGGTGTGATGAGAAGGTGGGAGAGACCCTCCTGTCTTTGGTAACTACCGATATCACATGCAACCACATCCTTACGCTAAGGCTAGTCATCTTTATAGGCTTCTCTGTCACTTTTATTTTCTTAAAGATGGTTAACAAAACAAGGATGTGTGTGTGTGTGTGTGTGTGTGTGTGTGTGTGTGTGTGTGTGTGTGTTTAAGGGAAACTGAGTTCTTTGAGGGGCCAGCATAGAGGGCCGTGAGTCTTGTTCCCTGGAATCTATTCCAGATTTCAGATCTACCTGGCCCTCTGAGGTTGGGAAAGCCCCTTCTATTTCTACTTTTATCTCCTTATCTACACCTACCATCATTAACCTCAGAGGGACTTTATGAGTATTAGTTAAACTCTGAAGAATTTATGATTTCTTCTGTACGAGTTCTCCCTCCAAATAGAAATCAATTAATCAACAAGTAGTTATAAAGCACCTGTTACATGCGAGGTGCTAATAGCAAAGCATTAGATACTAAAACCAAAAAAAAAAAATTTGAATAAGATCTGCCCTTGCCCACCTCTATCGGACTCCTTTCCTCTTATTCCTTGGCCACAATGTTTTTTGCCCTGATTCAAAGCTGAATTTCTTTAATAATCCTCATAATAATAGCATAGGGAGAGAGATTTTTTTTTGGAAAGCTTTTTGTGAAGAATATCTCATCTGATCCTTTCAATAGCCCGGGGAGGGAGATGCTATTATTATCCCCATTTTATAATGAGGAAACTGAGGCACAGGGTCACACAGCTAATGGGTATCTGAAATAGAATTTTAATTCATCTTCTTGTCTGCTCTTCACTAATCCACCTAAATTGATTCCTCAATAGATGATTAGCCATTTTACACTGAAGAAGCAAGTCTGAGAAACAAAAATTCAATATGGAAAAGAATGACCTGCCTTGTTTTACCTCAGTGTAGCCCTCTTGATTCTTCCCTCTATTTCCCTGCATTAAACTCACTATTTAAAGCCAAGTTATGTTTTAATCATAATGACATCTTTTGTTTTTAATATCATATTCACTTTCATGAAAAGCAACATGGCATAGGGAAAGAGAAAATGAATGAGCATTTATAGAATACCTACTACATGCTAGATACTATATGCTGAACTTTACAAAGATTATCTGATTTGATCTTCAAAACCAACTTACTAGGTAGGTATTATGATTGTGCCCATTTTACAGTTGAAGAAACTTGAAGCAAACAGAATCAAGTCACTTGCCCAGGATCACACAGCTAGTAAATGTCTGAAGCCAGATTTGAGCTTGGGCATCTCCTTGTTACCTGATAAAAGCACTTAGTTATGTACAGAAGATAGAGAGCCAGCCTTGAAGACTGGAGGATGTAGTTTCAAATCTGTTTCTTACATATACTAGTTGTGCCATCCTTAACAAGGCTCACACTCAGGTATTCTAAGCAGTTATCTCTGAATAGAAAGTGCCAACTTGAAGGAGTTTTCTCACCTAGTAGTTGTCCATACCAGGGAAATCACAATGTCCATCCTCAGTCCTTAGCCTTATCTTTCAGTTCATTTCATAAATGTGTGTATGCTTGTATATGTGTGCATGTATATATACATATATACACATGTGTGCACATTTATATGTATGGATATATGAATGTATAGGTATATGCATATATATAATCTATGTATATATGTATCTATTATGTATATGCATGTATATATGTATTGTGCATGTGTGCATATACACACATTTATTCCTATCCATATATAAATATGCATTTATTAATGTATATAAACGTGTATGTGAACTATGTATATGTAAACATATGTGTAGTGTGCAAGTGTGTGTACACTATATGTTCCTATTCATATATAAATATGCACATGTGTATAAATAATATGTATATACATACTGTATATTATGAATGTCTATGTACGTATATATATATATGCAAACATATGTATATAGACAGATATCTATCTCTATCTCTATATATACACCCTTCCTTCTCTCTGCTACCCAGAGAGCCAATGCTAAATAAAAAAAAAAAAACCCTGAAATTTCACTTTGATCCAACAAATTGGTAAAGATCACAAAAGATAGCACTAGCTCATGTTGGAGGGGTTATCTCTGTGATGAAAAGTGAGGGTCTGAACTCCCCACATTCTCTTGTTAGATATTCATTCCTTTGGGCTAATCAAGGTCTTCTCCCTGCAGAATATGTTTAAAAATCAAATATTCTGGGGAAGGGTAAGACAACTATTCATACCTTAGTTGGAATTAATTAACAGAATTTTTTGTTTCTTGAAAAGGCAGAAAACGCCACAGGAGGGGAGGGGTGGGGCAATTCAAAGGAAGACAGAAGAGAAATAAAAAGATGATGTGATGGAGTAGAAAATCAGTTTTCATCAAGTTTTGTCAAGGTCTTGCACTGGCTATTTGCCTGACTGAGAAGGGTTACTAAGCATCATCCTCGAGACTGATGAAGGAAAGTAGATAATCAATCAAACGACGATTGGGAATCAAACCAACGCTACCATTTATGGAAAGTTCATGCAAATCAATTGCCCTCTGATCATAGAATCATTAAAGGCTTATGGAATATAGATTAGAAATCGCTAAATCCTTAGACACCATCTATTTCAATCCCTCAGTTGAGGCAACTGAGACATAAAATGGTTGCTCAAGGTGACACAGCTAGCGAATGTCTGAAGCAGTATTTAAATCCAGATTTTTATAATTCCAAATCTAATACTCTATTTGCTATCAGCATCCCTTTGCCTTTCTAGTCTAAAATGTTCCTCTCTGGTCACCACGCCCTTATTTGTATCTTTCCCTATTTAATAGTGTAACCTACTTGAGGGCAGAATTGTCTTGCTTTTGTATTTGTATCCCCAGTTTTTAGTTTAGCCCAGTTCCTGGAACATTGTAAATCCTCAATAAATGCTTTTTAAAAATTCATTCATTCAATGATCATTTGTTAATTTATTCCCTTTTATTTTCCAAGCACTGGCAAAGAAAATATTTTAAAAAACTATCTTTTTTCCAAAAGTTTACATTCTATCAAGGCAGAGAGAACAATTTGGTGCTGACCAAAGAACCACAATGAATAAGATGCCCTAATATCTAAATCGGCTCACTAATGTGGGGAAATCTGCAGTTTCTTTAAAAGAAGGAATAATGCCATTCAAAAAAACCTCTACCTCTTTCTGCTGACTCTTGAACCCAACAAGTAGGAAAAGAGTAAAACTGAGAAAAGGGATAGCAAAATGACTCATTGTGATTTTATTCTCAAAAAGACAAGCACACCCGAAATTGACATCAATCAGTAGTTGAATAAGTAGTGCTGGGATCCTGGTAGTTAAATTAAGAATATCTTAAACAATCAAATGTGGAGGATGTTCCCCTTGGTGTGGGTATCAGGGAGCACGCTCCCTGGAATCCACCTGGCATCATCAGAGTTGGCCATCTTCCACATAGCCATCAGGGAGCCTGAGCCATGATGGCTGTCTACTGTGCAGGTTAAAGAGAAAGAGGGCACGAGGTTAGAGACGGAGTGGGCTTGACAATCACAGGGAACTCTTTGCCAGAGCATCTTGCTGCAAGAGAATGTCCAGAACCCAGAGCATCGTCACTATCATGCTCAACCCCCAAAATAACAAAAACACAAATGTCTTGGATACTTCCTTGGGGTGACAGTAGCGTATGAGACAGAATCCTATATAAACCACTATGGAAATGCAGGAAAAGCAATCCAAGAATTCTCACAAAAGAAACCTCTTAAAGGTTGCTCATATCTATAAATGTGTTTTCCAAGTGGCCAGAGAGGAATTAGGAAACCAAAGGCAAAGCTGTTCTCTCACATGACATTCTCTGGGTCAGTAACAAAGGCCAAACAGGAAAATGATGTGGGAGTGAGTGGAACAGCTACACTTGCTTTAAAAAAATTTAATGGCTCAAACATCCATGCACCTACCAGGAAAAAAAAACCTTTATTGAGGGCAAATCCTGAAAACCCCAGATAACTGCCTCAAGATTAAGAGCTTTTCTTTTAAAGTCTCTTCTTTGGGTAATCTCAAATTATAACATTATCAGGATATATATATATATATATATATATATATATATATATATATATATATGTAGTGAGGAGGTGCAGAGCACCAGAACTGGAGTCAGGATGATATGAGCTCAAATGCTCTCAGACACTATCTGTGTGATCCTGGGCAAGTCATTTAACCTTGTTTGCCTCAGTTTCCTCATCTGTAAAATGAGCTAGAGAAAGAAATGACAAACTACTTCATTGGTTGCTCCCGAGAAAACCCCAAATTGAGTTATGAAGAATTAGACACAACAAAAATGACTGAATAATGACAACACACACGGCTGTATGTATATAAGCACATGCATATGTAGATATTTATGTCTCTAAATATTCATAGAGAAATATGAAAATGGAGATATAGAAAGGTATAATTAGACACACATTTGTTGGTAGTAATAATAGGAATAGAACATTAGCAATTGGACCTCCTAAATGAGGAAACTAAGACATTTCAGTACTTTCTCCACAGCTTATCTTGAATGCTGAGAGAAACTTTAAAGTAAGTTGGCAAGGATCATAGTGTCAGAGGAAAGACCTGAACTCAGATTTTCCTGGTTTTAAGAACAGCTTTCAGATATTTCACTATATAATACTACTGCACCTTAAAAGAGCATATGTAATAATAGCGAAACAGAAGTTAAAAAATAGTAAGTAACATGTTGTTATTTAGTCATTTTTTTTTCAGTTATGCCCAACTCTTTGTTAGGAGTTTTCTGAGCAAGGATACTAGAGTGATTTGCCATTTCTTTCTCCAGCTCATTTTTACAGATGAGAAAACTGAGGCAAATAGAGTTAAATGACTTGCTCAGGGTCACACAACTAATAAGTATATGAGGAAAGATCTGAGCTTAGTTTTCTTGATTCCTATGCCTAGCACTCTATCCACTGTGCCATCTAGCTGCCCATATGATATAATGTAATATAATTTAATTAATGATATATGGTAATTATAGTAATATATATGTAAATATATAAAAATATTATTTCTAACACACTAATAAATAACTGACATAACTAAATATATGCATAAAATATGTATCATAAATTTAGAATATGAGTTTAGATACCATCTAATTTAAAACTGAATTTATGGATAGAGAAACTGAAACAAAAGGAAATTAAGTAATTTACCTAAAATCACAATGGTAGCAAGAAGATTGATTTGAATATGTATTCTTCTCTTTGCCCCCATTCTTAGAAGGCCTTTTCCTTCAGTTCTTATGACCCTTTTCTCCCACCGGTGAGTTCATCCCAGAACCCCATAGCAGCCATGTTTCATTCTTCAGCGTTGGCCACTATATGCTATATAGGTAACTGCCACAACCTTTCCTCCATCCCCCTGCAACTCCCCAGCTCCTTGGAGACGTGCACACTTTTTGCCTTTAATTTTATCCTCTATGCTTGATAAATGTTGTTGACTTTTCTCTCCAAAACCAATGTTATTTTCATTATGTTATATGATATATATATATATACACACATATATATAATATGACGCTAGAGAAAGATGTCTTTGTATGTATATAAATTATATACATACATGTTTATGTACAGTTGCTTAAAATATTCATGATGTCACCTGATCCTGAATATAGCCTATAATATTAAAAATAATTTTGAGCACTAGCATACTGTGATGGAGAGAGCAATAGATTCCGAATCTAAGAATTTTAATTCATGTCCTAGCTTGGTCATTCATTGTTTGGGTGGCTTTGGGGAAATTACTTCATCTCTCTGGGTTTTAGGTACTTAATTTCTAAAAATCACTTACTTCTTGCCACTGATAAAGAGGAGCCATTCAGCTTAAAAAGCCTACCCCACTTTGCAGAAAAGGAAACTGAGATATGGAGAGGCTTGAATGACTTGATCAATGATCTAACTTCTGGCTGAAGCCTCCAAATCTTTCTTTCCTAAGCTGCTTTAAAATCAGCACTTGCATTCTGTCAGTGTCTCATTTTTCTCTGTGTTTCCAGATGCCTTCTATAAGCAAAGTGTTTCCTTTGATAATTTGGACTGTGGGAATTAGCTTTTTCTCCAACACCAAATATTCAATATACTCAGTAATAATTTGGAGTGACCCAGAGGACAAATCATTGTTTCCTGTGGTTTAAGAAGAAGCCATAGTTTTTATCTTCTAGACTGACAGATACAGCTATGTCATTATATCTATATAGAGACAGGTAAATATAGGGACTATTAGTGTCCAACCTGTGGAAGAGCATTCTGAGCTTGTATTGGTCTGGACAGCCATAGAAGGACAAATTGTAACTCCACTCTAATATAGTGATGTCATTTTGGTCCTCATTGAGAACAAAAGACAAGAATCAGCAGATAGATATACCAAGTTATTTACTTAATATCTTTTCCATTTGAATGTGAGCTCTTTAAAGACAGGAACTGTGTTTTTCCCTTTCATAATTTCCAGTAGTTAGCACATGATGTGTCATTGTTTTTGTTGCTGCTGTTCAGTCATTTCAGTTGTGTTCAACTCTTCATGACCCCATTTTAGGGTTTTCTTTGGAAATATACTGGAGTAGTTTGCCATTTCTTTCTCCAGTTCATTTTTACAAATGAGAAAACCACAGCAAATAGCATTAAATGACTTGCCCAGGGTAACATTGCCTTAAGTGAGGGTTTAGTAATTGGCAGTTGACTTGGCTCTTTTTTTCCACTTAGAATATTATTCTATGGAGTCAGAGAGATAGCTATCATTGAAAATGAGAGGAAGCAAAGGAGAACAGGGAGTTAGAAGCAAATTTTGCTTTTTCCACAGTTACCTGTGTTCCTTAATTGATTAATCTAATGATCTTTACTCAATCTCATTCTGCTCGCACTCTGGGAGGTTATTTGATATTGTTGATTATCTTGTCCTTCTGGATACTTTCATCCTGTTTTTTATTTTTTTATTATTATATCTTTTTATTTGCCAAAATATGCATGGGTAATTTTTTTCAACATTGACCCTTGCAAAATTTTCTGTTCCAAAATTTTCCCTCCTTCCCCCCACCCCTCCCCTAGATAGCAGGTAGTCTAATACGTGTTAAATATGTTAAAGAATATGTTAAATCCAATATATGTATACATATTTATTCAGTTATCTTGCTGCACAAGAAAAATTGGATCTGGAAAGAAAAAAACCTGAGAAAGAAAATAAAAATGCAAGCAAACAATAACAGAAAGAATGAAAATGCTATGTTGTGGTCTATACTCTGTTCCCATAGTCCTCTCTCTGGATTTAGATGGCTCTCTTCATTACTGGACAATTGGAACTGCTTTGGATACTTTCATCTTTCAGGGTTTCAGTGACTCTGTTTACATCTGGTTTTCTTCTTACCTCTCTAACTACTCCCCATTCTCCTTTGCAGGACCTTCATCTGTGTAATGCCCACTAACTCTGTGTCCCCCAAGGTTCTGTCCTAAGCCCTCTTCTCTTTTTTTTCTCTATCTTTGCTCACATGGTGATCTTGCTAGCTCCCATTAATTCAATTATTTTCTCTATACAGATGAGTTCCAGCCCTGGTCTCTCATCTGGGCATTTGCAGTTTCAATTTGACAGTATCAACTATTTATTAGACATTTATAACTAAATGTCCTATAGGTAACTCAAACTCATTATGTTCAAACCAGCACTTATTAACTTTCCCCTTGAACTGACCCCATTTCTGAACTTCCTTATTACTGTCAAGGGTATCACCATCCTTTGAATCACAAAAGTTTCTTATCTTTCTCTCCTTCACCCTATGTCTTCTGTCTGTTGTCATACCTTGCCATTTCTTTTTCTATATTGTTTCTTGCATATATATATGCCTCCTTTACTATAATCAGACTATTACAATCTGAATTATAATAATAAATATTTAACTGTTCTTTCCGTCTCCCATCTCAGTACAATGCTCTCCCTCTTCAGCTTTGTCTCTAAGAATTCTTGGCTTCCTGAAAGATTCATTTCAAGCTCCACCTTTGCATAAGACCTTTCCAAGTTTTCCCAAATGCTGTTTTCCTATGTAAGGAAAATCTACTCTGTACGTATCTTACATGTGTCTATTGATTATCATGCTTTCTCCTCCATGAGACTAGGAGCTCTTTGAGAAAACAGGTTGATTTGATTATTTCTTTGGATCTTAGAACTTAGCACAGTTCATGGCAGATGATAAATGTTTAATAAATGATTGACTAATTTTATTGATGACTAATGACTACTGACTCTGGAATCAGAGGATATTGGTTTAAATACTGCCTTTCCTTGAACAAGCCAATTAAACTCACTGGTCTTTAGGTTCCTCAGCCATGAAATGATGGGGTTTGGACTACATGACTTCTGGGAACTTTTCTAGCTTTAATGATATGATTCTATGAAGCTTAGACCCAAGAAAGTTGATGACTTGTCCAAAGTCACAGGGGTAATAAGCAGCAAAGCCAGAATTTGAAGCAGGGTTTCAGAGAATTGGGCCTGGAGTCAGAGAGACTCATTTTCCTAAGCTCAGATCTGGCCACACACACTAGCTGTGTGACCATGGACATGTCACTTTCCCCTATTTGCCTAAGTTTCCTCATCTGTAAAATAATGTCAAGAATCAATGGCAAACCACTCCTTTGTGAAGATAACCTTAAGTAGGGTCAGAAAGATTTGGAAATGACTGAAACAACAACTTTTGCCAATAAATCCAGTTTTCTTTCCATCAAAGGAACTGGAAATTGTATTTTGAGGACACTTAAAAATGTTTATCAATAATGATAATAAACTCTAAAATCTCATAAAACTACTTATGATCCTAATATCCAATGATTCAATTCAACATATTTTAACTTCTTTTATTAATTTTATTAATTGATTCAGTCAACAACTACAAAGTGAGTCAGGCACTGTCCTAGGTGCTAGTTTCTGATCAATAATGAGCAACTCTTTCAGCAATGCATGGAATTCTCCTAAAATCTCTTGCCAAAAATCCTGTGCACCAGGTAGTCAATGACCCCAATGTATTCCTGCAAAATCAGATGTTAAAGCAAATACAAGTGAAGTAATCTCTCCTTTCTAAACAAGGAAACCCTACACCAGTGACACATTACCTGCCCTATGGGAATTGGGAAGTGGAGAGACAGACAGACAGACAAAAAGAGAGACAAAAGACAATGAGAAAGAAATTGGATGACAGAATAATCAAGAAAAGAAAGAGAAGTCAGACCGCCAAGAGATCCACAAGCCATTTCCCTCAGCTATCTGTTTGAGAAAACTGTTTTCTTTCCAATGTATTCTGTAACACATCCCGCTGTGTACTTTTTAATTAGAAGGAAAGGTTAAGGCGGTTAACCAGATTATGTTAAAATATGTGTATAAACACACTCAAAATTCCGAAACTGGAAAGCTTGCAATGATTTATTTTTTTAATATTTTAAGTGAACGTGGGTGTGTAATTTATTTTATTATTACGAAGGAATCCAAAGAGCACTGCCGGCCTATGCAGCTCTAGGGTGTGTTCATCAAGAAGTTGCACAACTTAGCAGCCTTTGGGGGAATGTCCTGCATGTTTTTTCTTCTCCCTCCAGTGAGGAAAATCAAGGACAATAAAAAGAGGCATAGGTCTGGAGGATAAGCTGGGATTAAGTGTCTCAAACAATGTAGAGGAAATGTGAAGTGATCACAAGGCATTTACCGACTTCCTATACTTTCAAGAAGAGAATTCTTTACTCAATGAAACACACACACAGAAAATACATTAGAAAATATTCTGGAAACTGGTAAATCTACAACTTTAAATTCAGTCCATCATGCCTTTATTGAGTGCTCACTTGGCACAAGGAATAACTTGTTCAAGTCTCAAAGAAAGGAAGGGAAGTGTATTATAAAGGAAAGCACACTGGCTTTGGCATCAGAGGTCTTAGGCTCATCTCCTTACTAATTGTGGGAAGCTTGTTCAAGTCCTTTGTCCCTCCTTTGGGTCTCCATTCCTCATATAGAGGTTTGGATTAGATGGCCTCTCTTCCAGCCCAGATCCATGATCCACTGATCTATTTTTTCCTAAGTACTTTCTCAAGAAAATGAAGTGGTATGAGAGTATGAATCTAGAGGTCAGAAGGTTTCAATAGCTCACTTCAAACTACTATGGAGAAACTCTGTTCAAGAGATTTCCTTTTGGAAAAAGGCTGGCTTACATAAATGCTTCACTCTGCCTTTCAATTAATTAAGCAATAAGCATTTACTATGCACCAATTATGTGCCAAACACTTTGGTTCCACCACAAAAATGAAGAAGTCCATGCTCTCAAAAGGGTTACATTTTATCAGGAGAAAATGCAGTGTGTATGTGTGTGTGTGTGTGTGTGTGTGTGTGTGTGTAGCAACTGAAGCATCAAATATGGAGGGTAGAGAGTTAGAGAGTGTTGAATTTCAAATCATGAAGACCTGAGTTCAAATTGATTTCCCCCTGACCATACAGGTCTTGGTCAGAGTTGAGATGGGAACAAATGTCTTTTCACTCTTAAGACCAAAACATTTCCTACTTTATAACACTGGATCTCTAATAACATATGCACATCATGGAGTTATTGTGAGGTTTAAATGAATAAAGAATATCAAAGCTCTAAGATATTATATGAAAGTGTATAATAATGTGACCTTCGCACCAGCAGCCCGATTAATTGACATCAGTTTTATTTGCCTAGCGTATATCCAGAAGTGAGTGACTGATCCAGGGATAAGCTTGAGACGTCAGGAGAGTGTGGGGGACTTGTAGGGTTCTTTGAAGGCTGAATAGAAGAAGGATTTGAACTGTTACCATAATGTAATCATGAGAATTTCTCCTGGATATAGTTTACATTTAAAAAGTGTGTGGTAGCATTCTATGGCCTTCATTGTACCCTCCAACTATAAAGTTGTTGCTACTGTGATCCTCTGAGCATTTACAAGATGAAAGCAAAATAAATTTGAGACAATTGTGGGGAAGGGCACCCACACTTTTAGGAGCAGACAAAGCTTCACATAAGAAGTTGGTGCTTGAGCTGAATCTTGAAAGAAATAAGGTTCTGTGAGTTAGAGGTCAAGAGAAATAGGTGACGGCTCATGCAAAAGCATGGAGAGAAGAGATGGAATATCATGTATGAAGAATGATAAAAAAAACAATTTGGCCTGTGTTAATATAATTCACAAATACAAAACCACCATTGGGGAGAACTGCTTTTCCTTTCCCCGCAGAGAAAATGCATATATGTAGGTAAAGTACACTATAAAGTTTTCATTTCTTTGCAATGTCCTTGATATGTTCCTGAAAAGCCCCAAACTATGTAAGATGAGCTTTGCCAATGCCATGCAAAGTAAGACTATGTGCTGAGGCACCATCCCATAGTTGGGACTTCAGAATTCAGGCACATGAAATAACCCTTCATTTTTCTACCATGAAAACCCAAGATAGTCCAAAGGGGAGAGTGAGAAGTGCTTTTCGGAAGATCTACAGAAAGTGAGTATTGAATAACGGAGGTAACCAGTTAGCTTTGTGCCATTTCTGATTATAAATGTGGTGTCCTAGAATGACTGGTATTACCCAGGTGCCCCCAAGGGAACTGAATTGACTCATATTGGGTGGAGAGTGAAAGAATGGAGCAAAGATAGTTTTCATGCCTTTGCTAGCATCGGTTGTACTCTTGTGGGTTTCACTGGACTAAAATGGATCCAAGAGCACACAAGGTTATGGTTGCAGTAATTCTGTACTGAATGAAACAGCCTATTTTGCTATTGAGTAGGTACCAAAGGTGTGAGAGACTGGCTGCCCCATTCTTCTTGGTGGAATTTAAGATCTAGTACCTGCCCAATATCCAGGTGCTATGAACCACATTCTTGCCAACCCTTAACAATAAAAGCATAATAAATTTATAGTTAGAAGGAATATTGGAGGTGATTTTATAGATGAGAAAAATGAAACTCAAGGAGGTTTAATGATTTTTCTGCTGCTATACATGGAGCAAATTCATAATATCAAAAATCTGGAGCTGGAAGGGACCTCACACATATCAAGTCCAATCTCTTCGTTTTGCAAAATAGAAGACTAAGTCCAAAATTGGCCATTGATTTGCCCCTGCCCACAAAGGTCTTGTGCAGAGTTGAGATGGGAACAAATGTCTTTTCACTCTAAAGCCAACATATTTCCCCCCTTTATAACATTGGATCTCTAAAAACATATGCACATTATGGAGTTGTTGTGAGGTTTAAATGAATAAAGAATGTGAGAGCTCTAAGATATTATATGAACATATATAATAATGTGACCCTCACAGCAGCATCTCTGATTGATTGATATCAATTTCTCTTGCCTAGCTTATATCCAGAGATGAGTGACTGATTCAGGGATAATCTTGAGACATCAGGAGAGAGTGGGGGACTTTGAAGGCTGAATAGTAGAAGGAGGAACAAGTTGGCAACCCACTTGAAGAAGCAGGTGGCTTTCTCCCTCCAAGTGCCTTGGCAAGATTGAGACATCCAGGTAGTTTGCATCCCATGGGGGAGTTTCTTCATATGCTTTTGAGTGATAAAGGGACAGAAATGAAAATGAAATGCAAACACCTGAGATGGATAGAGATTCCGCAGCAGAACTGGGATCGCCCAGAGCAGGACCAACACCAGCTGCTCCTTGCTTCCCCAGACACCTGGACCATTGCAACGATGAAACTGAAAAACATTCTAAGAGTCCTTGTATTGCATCGGCAGGGTGGACATTATTATAAACTAGAGAGGTTTGTCTAAGTGAAGAAGCTCCAAGAAAATGCTTTCCTGGCTTCCCACTGGGACCTGAACTTGAGGAGTATGGGATCCACCTACCCCTGGGTAGTTTTGATACAAAGAGAATCTCATGACTGAGCAGTGGACATATGAGGTACACTGATGCTAACTTGCTTTGACTCATCTATTCTAATTTTAAAGACTATGTACAAATATGTCTATAAAAATGTCTATCAAAACACAATAGAGATGGGACAAGGGAAGAAGTTTCATTAAGTGAGGGCTATAAGCCATTGTTCTCTTTGGGTTACACTTCCTACATGAATGGTGACACTGCTCAAAAGGGGGCAGAGCCAAGCTATAAATAGCCCCCCAGCTGCTTGAGAGCCAGAGAATCACAAGGAGGGTAGCAGTAACCCCCAGAAAACCCTCCCATGTTAGGTGTAGACATGACAAATGGGAGCCCAGTGCTTGATTGATAGTATATATTCTGCTCCTGACTATCCATCAGGACTGGGCAATGATCATGCAATCCTCCTTGACCCCTTGTAAAACATCACAATGACAAAACAATGATATCATTGTTATTATTATTACAGAGATTCCTCATTAAGCACAAACTTGATTGTCAGGAAGGGGACTTTCAAAAAAAGAGCACAAATCCAGGGAATGATTTGAAATGCAACACACAGAAGCTCATTTTAGAGAATTACAATGTTCTCAAAGCCCTGAACTTTAGTAAATGTGGGTTTTCCCCCCATTTACAGCTGCATTTTTCATGACTGCTTTTGCTTCATCTCTTTCCCTCCAACCAAATCAACCTGTTCGTTGGTTAGAGCCAACAGCTGCCCCACAATACTAGCAAACGTGGTCTAGGCAGCCAAGGAGCATTTCCTACTTTCTGCCATGGACTATTAGAGAGGGGTTTGATAGCATCTGGGTGTCTTTTTCAACTCAAGTTGCTTTGCACAATTAAACCACAATGGGGAATTTTCTTTTTTGAACTCTTTAATCTGTGGTGTCCAACGATGACAACAAAAAAAAAAAAAAAAAAAGAAAGAAAAGCAAAAAGAAAAATGATTTACCAGTTGAGTTGACTCCTTCTTCTACCAAAAATTGACTTAAAAGTTCTCTGTGATGGATATAGCCCAATACACTGGAAAGAGAGCTGGTTCTGGAATCAGAAGGATCAGAGTTTAAGTCCTGCCTAGACTAATCGCTACCTGTATTATATTGGGCAAATCACTGGCCTTGGTTTCCTAATTGGCAAAATGAGGGACTTGATCTATACATTCTCTGAAGTGAACTCTATATCTATGATTTCATCAGCAATATGATTTTCTTACAATATATCTGTACCACATTCCCCTCAACCTTAACCAAAAAAAAAAAAAAAAAAAAAAATAGAACTGGAAGATAACTTAGTCCTATCTCCTCATTTTACATATGAGGCAACTGAGGTCTATACAGTTACAGAAACTTGCCCAGAATCGCAGAAGGAGTAAGTTCTATGTCTTGGATTCGAGCCCAGGACCTCTAACTCCAAATCCATTGCTCTTCTCATTGCATCATGCATCCTCTTTAGGTTAGCAAAAGATGCTTTACGGATAACTTTTCTGGAGTAGTTCTATCCTGAGAAATCAGCAACAGTTCACTCCTATGATACTGGCCTTTCTGAGTTCCTAGGGTCTGTGGGGAAGTCTTGGATTCTTTTCCACCAAACTTCATCTGGCCAGAGCACACAATTCCTTAGTAATCCATCCATCACCATTAACCAGCTGAAAGCTGCCCCATTGTTATAAAATTCTTGAAAATCATGCTGAACAAAGGGATGGAATTGATTTATAAACAAAGCAAGTGTCCAGGCCATTAAGCACTAAAGAAAATGAATTGGGTTTTCAAAGCTGGGTCTATACCAGAGCCATCCCACTGCTGTTCATGCACGTAGAGATGCTGCCCTCCTTTACCTCAGCTATCCAGACAAGTTTTAAGACTTTTTGTCAGTGTTTCTCATGTACATCAGTCAACAGCTTAAAACTGTTCTTATATAGGTTTTATATAGGTCTTGTACAAGTCAAATTCTGCCACATTGAATGTCACAAAACAAAAATTTCCATAGAATAAAATACTGTCAAATTTTCCTTTTATTTTCAACAAATTTTGCACCACCCCCATGCCAAAAGAATTTGGACAGTGCTCCATATTCTGTGCCAATGGGATTTAGTTTACAAGGCCTCTCTTTAAACAAAGGAAAGACATACACACAGATAGACAGAGACAGAGACAGAGAGGCAGAGAAACAGAGACAGAGACAGAAAGACAGAAACATAGGCACACCGAAAGAGAAAACTTGTAGATCTTCATCTAAGTTTTATGTTTTTTCAAATTCACCATTGACTCAAAAATACACAATCAAGGGGACAAAGATTGGAATAATATGAGTGTTTATCTGTGCCTTATTTTAATGAAAGCATTTTGGAGGAGGGGGCTTTATAGGATTTAGAATTGATACAGACCAAAAGCAAATGAAAAACAAATGCTAGCTTTGGAGTCAAGTCAGGTTTGCATCCAAGCTCTTCCACTTACCAGTGATATGACCTTGCACAACTCATTTTAGTTCTCTGTGGCTCAGATTCCTTATAAGTAAAATGAGAAAATCGGATTAGATGATTTATAAGGGTCTTTTCTGCCCGTAATCTTGAATTCACTACATAATATTGCTTCCAGGATAGTAGATCCTCTTGTCACTTCTTTACCAATTAGATATAATCATTTGCCATTCCCTTCTGCTATTAGTAAGGAAAAATGCCAGGATGGCTCATTTCTGGGTCCTGCTTGATCTACAAAAATTCTAGGAAATAAAAGCATCTATCCCTTCTAATGCACCTCTAGTCCAACCTTCTGAGATTTCGAGATATGTCTCATCATTAAGACAACAGGTCATAAAGTTCAATTTATGGAAATAGATTTATTCCTTTATTTGTACTCACATACAACCATAAAGGTTTATCTTCTGATCAGTCATCACTCACACACACACACACACACACACACACACAGCCCTTTACAAAGGCAAGACAAGTTTAAAAGCTCGAGACCATCTTTGTTCTTTTCAGGTTAACAAGAACTAAGAAGAGGCTGGAGGGAGTTGGGGGTGGGTAGGAATACTACAGAATGCATGCTTCGTGCTTTTTATGTCACTTTGATTCATGATAAGCAAACTTCAGTGTGTGTTTAAAATCTGGAGGATTTATATTATTAACCAAACAAGAATTTTTACAATCAGTGAACATTTGTCTGGTTTCTCCCTCGCCTCCTCCCTCCCCACCCAACCCCCCAACCAGCACACACAATTTTTGTAGAATATTTTGTTGGCTATAATTAAACTATGTGTGTTAATTAGGATTAGATTTTAAATGCACTGCTTGGGAAGTTGAAAAATACAGGATCTGAATGAGCCCAAATTGAGATGACACTTGAATTTTCACAGATGTTTCCATAATCCTAATTTCAAATTGATTGTACTTCCTGAACAGTGAGAAGCCATTTTCCGTTATTTATTCAGACATGTGCACTACTTTTCCTCTGCCAGTGGGTAGCAAATATCTAGCACTTTCGTTAACTCCTTCAAATAAACTCATTTGGAGCCATGCTTTTTTCACTTGTGAGGAGCCAAATAAGTTCAACAGACTCCAAGGGCCACACCAGCCCAATCAACTAGAGGCCAACTGAAATTTGGATGATCCTTTCTCTACCACCCCCTCATCATGAATGCTGCTGGCTCACTACTCTCGTGTCTAGACAGGCCAAAGGAAAAAGGGGAGGAAAAGAGCAGAGAAAGAGAACTCCTAAAATATTCAGCCACCAACAGCCCGTAATATGCAGTTCTTAGTTTGATGGTAGAGATGGGGCTTGGCCTGAATAACAGAAGCCACCTGTAAAAGACATTCCCAGATAAATGGGCTAAAAGGGATGAGCCCATCCAAATGGGACTGTCTTCCCAATGAGGAGCTGTTTAACTCAACCAGAATGGTCTGTCCATGTCCTTGGAAAAAAGCGATTTGGCATTGAGCTCGTGTTTGTTGTTGTTTGTCGTAGTTGTTGTTTTTCATTTCTTTAAAATTTTTATTTTCGATTCCACACTGAATCCAGACGGCTCTCAAGAAGCCTGCATCTAAACCTCCTAATTTCCAGAAAAGTCTTCCCTTTGATTGTAATTTCTCTGCAGCTTTCCTGGGGGGTGGGGGGAGACTTTGCTGAATTAGAGACATCATGCCTTCTTCCACCTGTAACTATCTCCCACTCAACTGGGAGACAATGGCTATGATTGATCTAATGAGGGATTGGAGAAGCCAGCTGATTGCTATAAATAGTTGATAGCACAAACTTGCATTTGGCTTCCCAAAGGATTTTTCATCAGCACTGGCACTCTAGTCGAAATAGGTAAGAGAACAAAAATGAAAATAGGTGAGACTTTCCAGACTGGCTTTAGTCAGGAATGTTAGAAAAGGTCTTGCATGACTCAAGGAGGGAAGGAAACATTGATAAAAAGGATCCTTAAAAAAAAAACAAATTCTATGTACCATCTTGTCTGTTTTCTTAGGGTAGTAGCATTATTTTTGCTGAAATAAAGATTTGTAGCAATGAAGGAAGCCTCTAACTAGAAGGTTTCAAAATTTTCCTTTTCTTAAAAAATAAAATTAACAATTGATTTTGCATTTCTTTTACAGTGATAACATGGTATATTAAGGGACATTGAAATGTTTCACATAACCGTCAGGAAAACCTTGGAAGATTTCATCGCACCAGATAGACTGCATATTGTTCAAAATATTTCAACGAGTTAGTTGAATGGAATCTATCAGAAAATAAAATATGACCAAGATAATTCTGATTGCATGAGAGATTTGAGGATGATAACCTAATCATGCAGTCTCATTCTAGATCAGCAACACAATCTTGTTCACAGAGACTGTGTACATGTGTCATTTTACTTTAGCAGGACACTCATCTGGTCGTATTATGTTCTAATGCTAGAAAGAAATGGAATGTCCTTTTCTCAAGAAAAAGAACATAGACATGATTGCCCTAGCTTCTTCTCTCCAAAAATATAAGTAAAATAAAAATCATCACTAAGTAACTAATCTACTTGTCCATATTTCCTAAGGCTGGTCCTTGGGAGACAATTTAATACTAATACCATACACAAAGCCTTTCCAGGATGATAGAACCTTACACTTTTTGCCTCCAAGAGGCTAGTACCACCTCCATGCTCCCAGTGAAACATCAGACTAGTCCTGGCTTTAGAATTAGAGAATCTGTGTTCAAATCCCTGCTCTTGTTATTTTTCTTATTCCCTGTGTGATCTTAGCCAAATCACTTAGCCTATCTGTGCCTCAGCTGTTTCCTCAGTTACAAATAAGAAAATTGGATCCATTTTCTCTAAAGTCTCTCCTAAATCTAAAGACAATGATTGCAAGGTGGCATTAAATTTTGGCACACACACACACACACACACACACACACACACACACAAACCAAACAAGTTTTGAGTATAGCTAGACACAAAGAATATAATAGAAAAGGAAAAATAACTACTCTTTGATGTAAGAAAGAACCAAAAGCAGAATCACCTTATACAATAATTGGAACCCAGAGAAACACTGACATTGTATAGTTTATTAGTCTCAGTGACCTCTTGGGCCCCTTCCTTTCTAAATCGATGATTTAGTGATTGCATCACTTTGAAATAACTGAAATGGGACCTATTAGCAAAGACAGCCTTTCACATCCAATGATGTGATTAGTGTGAATGAGTTACACGGAGGCAGAACAAGTTCTAAGGTGGGGATGGAGGGCATGGAAGACAGACAATTAGACAAATAGCCTGAGAGATTTTAGATATGTTGGAAATTATTCTTGACCTCTCTTTATTCATGCCCACTTGACAAAAGACACTTTAAATGATATGTAGGTAATATGAACAAGCTGATAAGAATTAAGTCTTTAAAATTAATCCAGCAAAAGGAAAGGCTATTTTAGAAAATGAAAATGAATGAGAAGCCATGGCATCAATGTGTTATTCATTATAAAATGCTACGAGTTGCTTGTTTTTTAAATGAGCATAGCTAACTTACATTAACAATTACAATGAAGTCTAGCTAACCTATCTGAAGATCAGTATCCAAAAAGAAGAGTTTGAGATTGAAAGCTTTTTCTTACAATGTCCTCCATTTTAGATCTACTCACATCAGCAAAAAAAAAAAAAAAAAAAAAAAATGGCACTTCTGACTCTCTTCTAGAATTGATTAAAATTTAAGTCCATAAAGGAAGGTGGCTGTGTCATATTTAGTGTTACTTATTTCATTAGATGTCAGATTAACTAGTAATTAGTTCAATTGAATTACTTAATATTATTACTTCCTATAAAATGCTCCATAACTTCTGTACACATCAAAGCATTTGATTTATTTCAAAATCATTACATGTCAATAGTTTGGGGGCAGTGGTAGGAAATCAAGATGCCATCTAGTTTATTCAGCTAAAATAGGCTTCCTCCCATCCATTTCCTCTCCATGACTTTTCTCTTTACTCATCTGAGACTTTCCAGTTAAACATTCGGACAGTTTGGATTCTTTATCAAATAGAAGTAATTTGAAATGTTGCACCAGTAAGTCAAATGGTGCAAATTCATAAGCTCCACCTACTTAATATCAGGATTCTACTACTGAAACAATAATTTTGGTGTTATTATTTCCTAGAATCATGGAGCCATAAAGGACCTGAGCATCCATCACCTCAAAACCTATACAAGAACAAGAATCCATAGTATGACATATTCGAAAAGAAGTCACCCAACATGGCAGGGATGAACAAAGAAAGTGATTCACCTTAAGTAATTTAAGACAAATAGTACGCGTTTTTGACATAGTGAAATTGACTTTTTTAAAAAAGTAACAGCAAATATTGAGGTAATTACTAAAGGAAACGAGGGGCTGGGGAGGGATTTTTTTCTTTGTTTCTTTTTCATTGAGAAACAAAATATGCTTTTACCAAAATCACGGATGCTTTCTCTGTGAATGATGTCTGTTAGCAAAGGACAGTATAAGCACTTTCTATTCAATCCTGGTCCAGTATCTGGAATGAAAATAGCCTATCAGTTAAAACTGAAAAGTTGGGGTTCTGGTCCAAACAATTGCACTAGATAGTAATGGCAACTGAATAAGTCACTGATATTCTTTAGATTGCTTTCCTTATCGGTGGAATGAGAGTTTTGAACTTGAAGATTTAATAACATTCCTTTAGCACTTCATGTTTTATAAAACATTTTTTATCAAAATAATCTTAAAAGGTTAATAGCAGGAGCATTATTTTACCCATTTTACAGGTGAAAAAACAGACTGAGTGATTAAATGATTAAGATCCCTCCCAAATTTCAGATTCTCATCTTCTGTCTTTGGTTATTATGGCAATATTTTTGACCCAGTGTAATGTAGAGGAATGGCCAGGAAGACCCAGGTTCAATCTTACCTAGGATACCTAATGATACTGGACAAGTCTCTTAAATTCTCAGTGTCTTAAGCAATTCTCTAAAACTATCAGTTGGAGAAAAGACACTACCTCCATTAGTAAAGTGAATTTTCTCATGTGGGAGTTCTCTATCACAGTGAAATCACAGGTCCTGTCCCTATCCCTGTCTTCTGCCCTTAAATTGCTCTGAAATATCAACTTCTTGGTACAAAAACATTTTTTTAAAATTTTGGAAATAACTCAGTGGCAAACAAATTTATACAAAACCCTACAAGCTTCATCTCCAATAATACCATGAGGACCCCTTATTTTAAATCTTTAAAGACAAGGACATAGCAGGAATTCTTTGAGTCTGTGGCAAAATCCATAGTATGATTACATGTATATTAAATTTAAAAAATTATCAAGATTTCCAAGGAATAAAGTACACTTTGACAATTCAAGTTCCCTTTTGTCAGTTTGGGAGAAGAAATTGGCATCAGTAGCTCTGAGTTGTATAGAGCAATTACCTTGAGAATTGTAAAAAGTAGGTCACTGATTGGATGCTGATTGACAGTTTGCATGCCGACACAACAAACACATTTCCTGAGGATTTTTTCCTTTATCTTTGACATAAGTAAAAGCACAAGGGGATATGCAAGTCCATTAAGACCTACCATACCCCTGTTTAATCACTCTTACCCCATGATCATTTCTTTTCTCTGCATCCTATAAAGGCAAACTCAAAGGTCGTTCTTTGTCTTCTCCAAAATGAGACCCGATGTCAATGAAAACTAAAATGGTTGGTCTCGGTGGAAGTCAAAAAAGAACCGAAATCGAATATCAGAATTCATCAATCTCACTCCCAGACTTAGATCCAGAGCCACTAAGAAGGTGTTTATAATGAGATATTTTTTGGACCTCCCACTTCTCATGACACTAGAAGATTTGCTATATAGTCCATCGATGATTCCAAAATTTCATCCCTCATCCCACCACACTAATACTTCATTTTGGCCCATTTCAAGTCCAACCTGCAAAGCTGAAGCAATAAGGCATCGGGAGGGAGACACAGGAAATAGGCCGTGGTAGATGAGTCAAACCGCTGCCATACTATCTCCTCTCAGACCACTGTATAGATAGTAGATAGTTCAGAACCCTGAGCTCAAATGACTTCAAAAGAATAGTGGCTTCTAGGCAGCTCATTGATTCTAGCTAA